>NC_142796.1:34841847-35064347 GCF_049724085.1 Artemia sp. Qi Xiang Cuo
CAACTAAATTAAAATCGGGCATGACAGGGGGTGTTACGGGGATTTCATTTTCTCCACCCATTTGCTCAATGATGGGGATGCTGCGTGGTGTGAAATCCCCCAACTCACTCAATAAACCCTCCGAGCGTATCAGGACTGAGACGATCAGCCCATTCGAGGGTAGCTGGTTGAGCCATACCCCCTGTAGATGTACTTGGTACATTAATAAAACTATCCCCTATATTCGGAGGAAGTATACTACAATTAAAATCGTACATGATAGGGGGTGGTACGGGGATTTCATGTCCTGCACTATATTTCTCAATGGTGGGGATGTTGTCTGGTGTGGAATCCCCAAACTCACTCAACAAACCCTCGCGTGTATCAGGACTGAGAAGCATACTACTACTACTACTACTACAATTATCACAAAACCAATCACATAACAAATTTGTAATCCATTCCTTTTATTCATCATGGAGATTATCTTCGAATTGTGTTGGTGGTGGGTGTTCTTTTACATTTATCTAAAAAATTAATTTGAAGTTATTTTTTCATTTACCAGAAAATGAACATTTATATTGTCTGTGTATATGTGTGTGTGTGTGTGTGTGTGTGTGTGCGAGTGTGTGTGTGTGTGTGTGTGTGTGCGTGCGTGTGTGTGTGTGTGCGTGTGTGTGTGTGTGTGTGTGTGTGTGTGTGTGTGTGTGTGTGTGTGTGTGTGTGTGTGTGTGTGTGTGTGTGTGTGTGTGTGTGTGTGTGTGTGTGTGTGTGTGTGTGTGTGTGTGTGTGTGTGTGTGTGTGTGTGTGTGTGTGTGTGTGTGTGTGTGTGTGTGTGTGTGTGTGTGTGTGTGTGTGTGTGTGTGTGTGTGTGTGTGTGTGTGTGTGTGTGTGTGTGTGTGTGTGTGTGTGTGTGTGTGTGTGTGTGTGTGTGTGTGTGTGTGTGTGTGTGTGTGTGTGTGTGTGTGTGTGTGTGTGTGTGTGTGTGTGTGTGTGTGTGTGTGTGTGTGTGTGTGTGTGTGTGTGTGTGTGTGTGTGTGTGTGTGCGTGTGTGTGTGTGTGTCCTGGTGCTCAAAAATTTCTGCTTTCAGTGTACAATCAGGCGACAAATATACCCTATGGCTACATTCTATTGGATCTTAATCAAAATAAACCCGAGGATTTGCGTGTAGTCACAGAAATTTTTGACAATGAAATTACAGCATATATTCCCGTGAACAGTAAAAAAGGTTATTAGTTGCCATCATGGCATTGAAGAAACTACATGAAAATAGAAATTTATTTTCCCTTCTAAGCACTTCAAAACCACCGCTTAGGAAAGCCATACTTAAACACTGTATTGACAGACATTTCATTCATCTAATACCTGAATTTTGTTTAAATGAGGGTAATGTTCAACTCTCAGAAGTAGTTAAGCAACTGGCAAAGTAACATCGTTCTATTGTACGTGCATTGGCTTGCAAAAAGAAAGGAAAAGATTTTAAAAGGAAACGTCTTCTCGAAGCGGGTGGTAGGTTACTTACACTTTTACTGCCAATAATTGCAGGACTTGTAAACAGTTTTCTCTATATGGCTAAACCCTACAAATCAACCCCAATAGAACTTACTCTTTCACCGATAAAATATTTTAAGGACAATCTAAGTAAATTCATTAATAATGAGAATATTGGTGACGATAAAAACTACTTTTACTTCAAGATGCGCTTCGACGAGTGGACAAACATAAACTGTATCGTGTAAGACCAGTCATTGTTAGCGTCATTGATGACAAAAAGGAAACATCTCTTCAAGATTCTAATGCTTCTGGAACAATAACACAAATCAAAGGTGGAATTGAATTCAATAGCGTCAAGTATTGGAAATCTACTGCCATACTCGTATCGTGAACAAAGTAAAAGAGTATTAATATATCTCATGGATCGTGGTCAGGATCATATTCAAATTGGTAGCAATGGGAAACGAATTGCAATCCAAGTGAAAAGTTACAATCTACTTGATTTAATTTATGATATTGTTACAAATCGTAAAGGACTTTTATCATTTGACAGTCATATATATAACCTTTTACATACATTAAACTTTCCGAAAAGCCTTATTAGCAATAAGCAAATTCTAAGGAAATTAAATGAACATAGTTCATCAACAACATTAAAACAACAAGAAGAAACAGCTGAAGATTTTAAATGAATTTTGGAAAATACTAGCACACCTAGTTGAAGCAGTGATTTGATGACGACATCGGTGGTAGTTGGACAAAAGCGAAGACGTATTGATATCAACTCAACATCATCATCATCATCCACTAGTATGCAAAAGGGTAGCGGACATTATATTACGTGTCTGCGTTCAAAATGGTTGAAGTTTTGAAATATTTTTAGGAAAATATTGGTGAAGCGGGAAGTTTAAGTTCCCCAGCCATACTTTCCAAAGTCACGGCTGTTGACAATAAAATTGCACAAGAGTATCTACAAAATGAATCAAGCTGCACTCTACATCGAAATCATAGGGTTCGTGCGAATTGTTATGATAAGAACTATTCGACTTTTAATTTCAAGATATCGTACTTTCAAAAATACGGCTGCTTTTATTTATGATTTAGATAAAATCATGCAAATTTGTAATCGACAACCTCATTAATCATTGTCCAATATTGGCCCTGAGGAAGTTCATAGAGGTAATCATAATATACTTGATAATTTTCTTAAACAATATTCCAATGAAAAGGTTGTGAAGAAAAAAATCCAGTGTTGGCAATACTGGTCGAATTAATCGAACAACTAAAACTTTTGAAAAGGGAAATTACTTATACTCCACTGAAATTTTTAAAGTGTCAAAAATCCTAAACACTAAACCCATAACTTATCGTCTACGAGACACCACAGATAAAGAGATTCCTGGTGGCTTTTACGACTATGAATTACAAAAAGTTAAAAATAGTAGTGAAATCTATCAAACTGAAAAGATATTAAAGAGTACACACAAGGGCAAGAAACATTTGCTAGTTTGTTGGCTAGGATATAACTCTGATTTTGATTCCTGTACTGGTGTTGAAGACGTACCCAATTCCCAATGATTTCTATGTAACATTCATGCCCAATGTCCATTCATGACTTCGGTGATGAAGGTGGGGTGGCAACTTTGGACTCTGATGGTTACCCTATTTCTACCGTACCCTACAGGGAACACAACAATATGCTTGAGCTGTGTCATGTTATCAAAAACAAAATTTCAAGTCGAAAAAAAGATGGTTTCACTTTCAACTATTCGACAGAACAAAGGAGAATTTATATTGCCAATCCATTAGAGAATGAAAGAATTTTCCTCAATGAGGATTTACGTGAGGCTCTGGGTTTTAAAGATCACGTTATTAAAGCAGAATATTTGAGAGGCAAGAAACATATTGTCCATGCAGACTATGCACCTAGTTTATCCACGGACAATTGTGTAGTTGATGCCTTCATCACTCCCTTTATAGGGGAGATAACTATGGCCCTAAAATAATACCCAGCGTGCCTTAGGGTATGACCTGACTAATTGGACGTACTGGCTGGGAATATTCGAGAGACTAAATTAAGATTGTAGAAAGGTTAGTTATAACACAATACTTTTATTCAGCTAACATACCACTTTACAGGTCTGATAATGTATAAGCCGCTGGGACTGGTTGTCCCAGGGATTCAACCAGTATAAGAAATGTACAATAAAGAACAATACAATAAGATAATTGAACACTTACTATAATCCAACAATATTCCAAGGTATTTCTAAATCAACGGACCAGAGGTCAGTCCGGCATAAAATTAGTATAGAACTCTCCGTTCCCATAAAATGTATCTTTTATATATTTCATCAACCACATCTTATTGGGGCCCAATGACACACATAGTTAGGAAGTGGTGATCTCTCAATTTCCTATTAAGTATACACATACCAGGATGTGTTCTTTATCTTAATAAAAAGTTGTATGTCGAAACTTTGTATTTGAGTCTTAATGTTTTTACTAAATCCCATATTTGACTTAATTAGAAAGCGTCAACACAATAATTCCCACTTTGAGAAGAGTTGCCCCAGCTCTAAATATTTTATTTTTAAAACGACCATTTTCTTTAATTTTGTACATGGTTTACTGCCATTTTTGGGTCATTCTGTGCATATACCCTCAATGGGTTCCCTTAGGGTCATGTTCTTGGCCAAATATATGCCATGTCATTTCTTCCAAGGATATCAATTTTTGGAATTTATCCTTGTTTTTCTTTTCTCTCTTTTTCTTTTTGTCTTTAAGACTATAAAATTCTTTTTTCATCCTAATTCTTATATACATCTTCTGTTTTAGTTTGACCCAAAGTGGCTTAAGCATTATATTAGTGTTTTTGCTTAAATTATATTTTAAGTTATATAAGAAACTATTTAATTATTTTGAGTTTAAATTTAATTCCCATTAATAATTTAATTTATCTGGGTGATGTGGTTGATTTACCATTTATATTCTGGGGTTAGAAGTGCCTTGGATAAATTATACATAACAACTTTGTTTTTTAAATTATCACATATTTTTCCAACCCAAAGCATTTTCACACATTCTTCCAATAATATAAAGCCATTTAGGCTACGTAGAACTTTCTTTTATATTTTCTAGGCCTAATTTAAGCTCTTATTTTATCTTACTTGATTATGAATTGGTAGAAAAGTTCTTTAATACTGCATACAGTTTCCAAAATATTAGTTGACCAGTTATGGTTTGGTTTCTGATGGTGTGCGCTGTTGGTATCTAGGTAAAATTGAACTGACTTTGAAATTTGCTACTTTCCAAAAATGCGTCAAAAAAAATATAGAAATAGATCCAAAAAGATGTTACGAAAAATTTGGTTTCCAAGAAAAACTAAGGCTGTATCTAAAATAAATATTCACATTAGAATACAAATAAAGCATAAAGGGTTACATATATAGTAAAAAAACTCAATTTTGTAAATTTAACTTCATTCTTTTTTTTTAAGCGAGAGGCTAATTACTTTTAATTACTTTGCTCTCTTTTTACTTTACACATAATATGCCGCTTAAATGGAAACATTATGCTTCTTGCCGACAATTTTTCAAATAATCCTTTAAAACTTAATTTGGAATTTTTAATCGTAAACAGATTATTACACAATAAAAATATGTATACGTTGGCGAGAAGTCACAGACCTTAGATAAAACATTAAACACTAGTTAAAACTTAAAGTTATTTCTAAAAATAAAATCACAGTATATATACGAGTATTGTGTAATACACTTCCACAAGCATTGTGAAGTCACAAAACTTAGATAGAACATTTGCCAAAAAAGTATTTGGTTAAAGTTTTAAAAGTTATTTTAAGACAGTATATAGTAACATAGCAATACACGAAGCCATTTTTTTTTTAAATAAAACACTCAAAATACCAATTCAATAGATTTTTATGGATATTTTAGGTTATATATATATATATATATATATATATATATATATATATATATATATATATATATATATATATATATATATATATATATATATATATATATATATATATATATATATATATATATATATATATGTATATATATATAAAAACATAACTTAATTGTTTAAAAACAAACAATAATTTTGTACCCTAACAATTTATGTAATCACTGCAATTTTTGTTCTTTGTACAGCTTTTAAATAAGTCCATCAAGACTTTTATCTGATAAGTTTTAAACTGCAATTAAAACATTTACAAAATAATTCAACTCTAACAAATAGATTTATACACTAAAACGGAGAACTATGATTAGCCTCTATATAAGGGCTTGGCAATAGTTCATATAACATGACTTTGCTATTAAAACATATGCATTTACAATTTTATACGATAACAATTCCACATTTATTAAAGGTTTTCAAAATACCCTTATAACTATATATTTTCTCAATAACATTTGTTACTACTATATACATTTTCCATATACGACTATATACATTTATTTTTTGCGTTTTTTGAATCTTTGTTTTACAAATTTTCTTTGGTTCTATTTTGAACAAACTTGTGTCAGTAACTGTTTTTAGCTTACTCTATGACTGTTTGTTTATTCAAACTTATGAGCTTTTTAATTCTTTTCGAATTTCAGGTAATTGAGACAGTTAAATAACGTCTTTCTCTGTAATGTCTTTTTTTCATCTTTAATGTCCTTTTTGGGGCAAGGCTCCACTTAGAGTTTAGATTTCATAGGCTCAAAATTTAGCTATTCACCTTTTTACCTGCTATGACATTATCAACGTACTTGTGCCTGCATCTACAGTTTGCTTACCACAAGTTTCTTCAGGTTGTTCAATATACATTTCCAGGTTCTCTTGTCTGACTGCTTATTCTGAAATAACTGTTATGAGCCTGCACACAACAATTAATTAGTTATAGACACACTTTTTATTTGTGGCCACAGTTTTCTTTTGGGCTATTTTCTTATCAAACAAAGTGGCCCTTCTGCAGGGAATATACCTTTCCTTCATGGCTTACGGTAATTTATTTTAAGACATATAGGCTAACATGACTATTTGCTCTTTAACTTTCCAACTTTTATTGGTCTTGCCTTAAGTTTCAACTTCAACTTAGGTCCTTTAGGCTATTAATGTGCCTTTTAGAATTGTTTATGACAGGCTAGTCATTTTTCTGAAAGCGACTCCCATCTGAAAGAACATAATTTTCCATCTTACCTGAAGCATAACTTCAGTATTTTTGTTTGATCACTGACAGGATTACACCTGTGGCTAATAAGTGTAACCTAGCAGGCGATTTCCCCCGTCAGTACAATATTTTGTTTCTAATTCAAATTTGCATGTATCCAGTTTTATTTACTAGATTTTCGAATTTATCAAATTCTCCCATTCAAAAGTGTTTCTTAGCTTTCTTGGTTCTTAAATCTCTGATGTATTTTTTTATCAAATTTGCTTTGAATACACACGAACTACTATCTTTAAAATTCAAAAGTTTTGGCAGTTCCCAGCATAATTACTACTTTCAATGGAAATCTCACGTATTTGGCAGAGGCCATGCAAGCGCTTATCTTCTTACAACGGAAATACTCCTGATAACTAACTTTGAAACCGAGGGAAGTAGGTTTCTATTCATTACTGCGTGTTTTTTGTCGTATAATTTTCTAGAGATTTTTTTAATAAAAAGTGAATGTGTTTAGTTTGTCTTAGGGTGTCAACTGTTTCAGGTTTGAGTGTTTGGGTTGGCACAGGTGACAACTAATTATTTAAACAAGGGATTGCTTGTGCCAGTTTGTTTGATCAGATCTAGTACATCGCTAGTGGTCAAATTATTACTTTTAACTACTGTGGTTTGCTTGGGACGCAAACCACATGTTTATTGTTGGCTTATTTTTAATGGATTTTGTCGTTGGCTTTTATCTGCTGGAAAGTTTTAGGTTATAATTTATTTTTATATTGCTTTTCATTTCTTTTACCTAGCACCTTTTTTGCTTTCTAAGCTTATTCTAAGTTTCGGTTTAATCTTTATAGGGCTTAATTATTGTCTTTATTTTTTTCCTTTTTATCTTTTGTAACTAATAAAAAAAATTATTTTTATAAAAAATTATTATTTTTAATTCCCGTCAAAAACCAATTTCAAATTTGACTGGATGTGCTACCTCCGAAGGTCAAAGGTCAGTAGATTCATTGCATATACTTTATAACGAGAGACCAGCAGTGATTTAGCTCCTCCAAATTTGATAGCTTCGAATGACCCTATTTCAGTAGTCTACCCTCCTTCGTTTTTTTTCCAACAACCCCCAAATTTTTTTTTAATATTCTTATCAAAAGAATTGCCTTTTAATGCTGATTCTAAATATATATTGTTTATTAAGTTTACCTTAACCCGTATGAAGTTAGTAATTTGAACATTAATTATTGTAATATAAACTGTAACGTACTGTGTTATTGTTTTCGTAATATTGTTTCTATTTAGTTCCTGGATACAATCTAATTGTAGGCTAATTGGAATGTAAGGGACTTTTGGCTTCACTGTATTTGATTTCTACTATCAGAACGTGTTTTATCTTATATACAGTCTATCTGATATTCGACTAAACTCTACTGATTTTTGTAATTAGACTAGACTTGAGGGTGGTTCGTCATTGAGTAACAGTAAGAGCGGACCAGACTTATCAATTTTAGCTATCCCAAAAGGATGCATTGCCTTATCCGTTTGTCCTAATTTGGGCTTATATTATATGTAAAAAACCATAACAGTTTTCATACACTGGTAGCTTTACATCTACATTCCTCGAAAGCAGCCATGGTTTAAAATTCAAATTTGAACTTTCTTCTGACGCATTTTGTACGGCTAATTCAGAATTTGAACTTTTTCTAACACCATTATTCAGATGAAGGTCCTCTATGAAGGGAAAGGAGGCCCTTTTAAGACCCATTTCCATTCCTTCCTTTTCTGTGATTATCGGTTTCTCACACCGAATTTCTTGCCTTATGCAGATTTCCCATCACAACTGGGTAACAATTCTTTTTTAGTCGCTTCCTTCAGCGACTTTTGCTGAGCTTCCACATTTGTTTTCTTACTTATAAGTTTTCTTTTCTCTTTTTTTATCCCTTTCCTCAAGTACTTTAATTACATATTTATATATCTTTATCTTCTCTTTGCTTGTTATGTTACACAACTAACCTAGTATTCGGGTTAGCTTTAACAAAGGTAATTCTAATGTTTGCTACATCGTAAAATGCCATATTTTCGAAGCATCTCTACTCCTAAGACACTCGGAAATGGCAGCTTCTAATCTATAACAGTTCGGACCACCATTTATGAGTTTCCTTTGCTAAATTGTAGCAGTGTTATTCTTGAACAATAAGTCTATAGCCTCTACCTGTAGTAAGGTTGAACTAGGGCCCTATTTACTACTATGATGCCTCAAATTATTCTGTTTCTACCAGCGTTTCATCGGTCCAGTTAGATTTTATTTGCGTGTTATCTTTTATTTTATTCTTTTAATTAGCGGTACAAATACTTTATTATTTAGTGATACACGGCACTACTGCATTGCATGCATTACTAACACCAATAAAACTACTAATAATACACTTACTTCTACTTGCTAAATACTGAATACTGTTTTTTTTTTCATTCTACAATTCTTGATTGAGTCTTTTTTCCATTTTTTCTACTGTATACAAATTTTTGTGGGGCACAAATCTATTTCTAATAGCCAAAGTTCGAGCAAAGCTGCTCGAAGTTTCGCTAATTCGAGCACCGCTAAAAGCGAAGTACATTTACTTTCCCCTTTTGACAAAGCCATCTCAGTTTCAATATACAACTTTTATTTTATTCCTCTCTACCCGGTTTTTCAGAAATTCTACCACCTGTGGTAAAGTGGTTTTATGGTTAATGGGAGAATTTCTGGTTGTTGCCTAGTCTCTACCTTAATAGGGGAGATAACTGTGGTCTAAAGGTAAATAAATTTTGGTAGCGTGCTTTAGGCTATGACCTGACTAATGGGCGTACCAGCTCGGATTATTTGAGGGGACTAAAATAAGATTGTAGAGAGGTTGTCTATAAAACAATACTTTAATTCAGCTAACACACAACGGCTCAGGTCTGATAACATATAAAACGCTGGGACTGATTGTCCCAGGGAGTAAAAAAAATATCAGAAATCTACAATAAAGTAAAATACAATAAGGTACTTGAACACTTACAATAATCCAACAATATTCCAATGTATTTCTAAAATCGGCAAGCCAGAGGTCAGTCCAACAATGAAATTAGTATAAGGCTCCCCGTTCCCATAAAATGTATGTTGCTATGTGCCTAACTGTGTGCCCACTGTCACACACAACTAGGAAGTCGTTATTTCTCAATTTCGTATTAAGCATACACATACCAGGATATGTTCCTTATCTTAATAAAAAGTGGTATTTCTAAACTTTGTATTTGCATATCAATATTTCTACTAAATTCCAATTTTGTCTTAATTAAAAAGGGTCACCACTGTAATTCAAATGTACCCCTTCTACGTGTTCTAGAGAGAAAAGGTATTGAAAACAATCCTCACTACTACAATGTAAGACATCTCCAGTATGTTCACCGATTGCACTTTATATTTGGAATTCTGTCTATTAACACTAAGAAGCGAACTCCGAGATCTTTTAGCTATAACAAATGGTTTGTTTGTCATTACATGTAATTTTTGAGTGGTTGCTTAAGATGAACAATAGAAGAATTCCATTTGTCTTTCCTGAAATTGATTGTTATGTTGATGCTGTGAGTCCTCGTCAAATAGGTCATGGATTAGAGCATTACAAGGGGCGTACTACAACGTCTGGCTATGGTTTTGGTAGTTGGTTTGCTAGGCTATTTAGTTCTGCACTACCCCTAGCCCAAAAATATATTGTACCTGCCGCATCAAGTTTTGCTGCATTAACATTACAGGACCAGGGCTTTGGTAAAAAATTCAACGAGAGTCTTCAAGAAAATATTAGATCTTCAGCAAGAGCCGTCAGCGAACCATTAAAATCTCAACAAAACGGGAAGAGGTTAAAAAGGGTGCGTGGTTATCATTCACTTATCAGTCTCTACCAAGGTTGGAAGTGAAAGACTTCAACAACAACTTTGAAGAAAAAAAGAACAACAACAAGCAGAAAAAAAAAGATTGTTAGATCAAAGAAGGATTTTTTCTCTAAAGATGACCTATCTCCCACACAGGGAGTCGCATCCGTAAATCACCTCGTCATTGAATCTATTCAAAACTAAAAATATTGTTGTCAGTGTCAAGTATGGCTACTATGAACAATTTCATCTTCAACAACCCCGGTCAGAAAATATACACTTTCAGATATTTTGCAATGACGATTATTACATCGTTTTATCATCCACATTTATTGATTGAAATGTTGTGGTGAATAAAAAGTCTGACAATCAAACTCCTATTGCTACCGACGGTCTATTTTACGAAAACTGTATCCTATACAACTTGTTCAAACAAATTAATGTATTCATTAATGGAGCGTTTGTGAGCACTAGTAATAATTTATCAAATCATGAAAGCTCCATATAATTTATGATGATGACTACAAAGTCATACAAGGAGTTGAGAGGACAGGCACTGAGCTATGAATATAGATCGAATGTTGATGCTGACGGTGAGTTAACTGCTGCAGTAACCCAAGTGTACCATTTAGTTGGAAAATTAAATCATGAAATATTTAATATTTCTAAATGATTGCCTCCCAATGTTAAGATTGATATTAAGTTACAACTATATCCATCGAGTATCATTTTGAGAAAAAGAATCGCCGGAGCACCTGATGCAAATTTCAATATCACTTCAGCCATTCTTCATGTTCGAAAACAACATATTATGAGCTCTTTTGCTTAGGCAGTGGAAAAAGTGAGAGCCAGTGGTAACATTATCAAACTTCTTGTCCCCCATAAAGTCACCAATCAATGTCACGTTGCCACTGGTTCTCGTAGTTACACCGATTTGTCATTTATCAATGAATAAATCTCTTCAAAATCACTTTGGCCTTTGTGAAGAGTGCTATTGCCGTTGGATCCTGTAGCGTATCCCCCCATGATTTCAATTTTTTGACTTATCTAGCCTTGTGTGCAAAGTGACTGGAATTCCTTTGTACGCTTTATCACTTGTTAAAAAATCCTGCTGAACTCGGTATCAATTGACTATGCAATCCCTAGATTATGATTCAAAACTATTTGAAAATGGAATAACCAATCGAATGCTTTCAAAAAATCATGGTGTAATTGTCTTGGACTTGTCTGGAGCTCAAGATATGAGTATCGTACGAATGGGGAATGTACTTTTAGAGTGCACATTTGACAATGCTTTTACTGAAAGTATTACGTTAATATCACAGGGTCAGTTTGAAACTTATTGGTAAATCACTTCCGATGGCAGTGTTATAATAGACCTCGCACCATGAACACAAATCAAATAATCAGCGTATATAATATGGATTCATACATGCCCATATACAAATCCTATTGTATACCATCGGACTTCCTTGACAAAGTTTCCAGTGCTAACAATACCCTAATCATTGTTAATAGCAGCCCATCGAGTGTAAAGACAGGTCATTGGCTATGTATCTTTCAAACGGCAAAGAATATAGAACTTTTCGATCCTCTTGGCCTTTCATATAAATTCTACATTCCACAAATCAGCAACTTTATTGGAAGCAGTGGTAAAACTATTATTCAAAACCAGAAGAGAGTACAGGATTTAACGACTAAGAGCTGTGGCTTTCGTGCACTACTGTATTTATTTCCACATGTCGTGGCTATACTTACAACCAGTTTCTCAACATAAACGTTGACAATTTTCGTCTGAATGACTTCTTATCGGAAAAATTCTTAGTGTACTTTCAAACATGTATAATATTGATGTTAGTACCCTACGGATAAAATGTTCTAAAAATGTATGTAAAATTCTTTATTAATAAAAATATTTTGTATACATAAAAATGACTTTTTTCTCCTCTTTAGATTTCTTCTTCTCCGGATATGTATTTGTTGAGAACAACCAATGCTTGTTGATCATCTGAATTCACTGTGTATTGATCATGGTGTGCTGCAATGTCAGGGTAACATTTTCTACAGTACAATTTAACTTTACTCTTATTATATCTCTTTGTATAGTCAATGATACAATTTTCATTCATATTGTAAAATTCTCTTGTTTCAATTTGCTTATTTGAAGCAATGCCACGTAGAAACCAAATTCTTTTGTAATTCCTGCAGTTGAATCGTTCCTCCCAAAATAATATAAAGCCACGACGATACCAGTCTCTTAGAAATAAACTAAAATCTTGTTTAGGATTCTTTTCAATCATATCAGGATATGTATTTTCCCACTGATTACACTTATCATAATGGCAATTGCATCATAGTTGTCCTCTAGGGTGAGAGTCAAAAATCCCTTTAAGACATGTATTACAACCTTTACTTTGTACTGCATAAACTCTATGCAATTTACATGGGTTGCAAATTCTACACTTTTCATTATACTCCTCAATCATAGTACAATTTTCACATGATGACAAGCTGCCCAGGGTATACATGCATAGTGGACATATATAGAACATTTTCCATGTGTTGAAACTCTCACCGCCAAAATGGAATTGGCATACGATCGGCAAATTGAGAGAGAGAGAGAGAGAGGAGGAATCGAATGATATCATAAAACCTGTTTGAACAGAATCTTCTAAATTCTTGATTTATTATTCTTTTGAAAAAAGCATGGTCTTAAATTTCTAATGCATTGTGTTCAAAATCAAGTCCCCAATACCATTTTGTTTTGCTTCGATTAATGTGTCAATAAATTGTGTAAATGTGTTTGGACCACGACGTAAAAGTTTCATACAATAGTCTAATGATGGAGAAT
Organism: Artemia sp. Qi Xiang Cuo; assembly: GCF_049724085.1. Lineage (NCBI taxonomy): Eukaryota > Metazoa > Arthropoda > Branchiopoda > Anostraca > Artemiidae > Artemia > Artemia sp. Qi Xiang Cuo. The sequence continues at coordinate 34,855,234 of NC_142796.1, forward strand.
CATTCTTCAACATGTCGTCAAGTAATATTCGAGAAAATATTTTCCTTTGAAGAGATAACTCCAGAAAATCATCATCTAGAATCAAACATTTTCCATAATCACAAGATTCTGTATAATTTTCTCTTTCTCAAATCCAGTCATTTGTTCAATCCTAACGTTCTCACAAGCAACTTCAAACTAGATAGGATTCTTTCTACTTCAAGAATATTCGGTAACCTACTATAAAATATCTAACATTTTCGATTTAGAAACATTTTTATGGTATATAGTTACAACAATGATAATCACTGATACAAATTATTCTCCTCAATATAATTCACTATTGTATTTAAAGGAGCTTGAAGTCTATTTATATGCACTGTATCAAGTTCGCTGTAAAGCATAACTGCTCCTCCAATTTAAATTTGCTCAATGATATCACATATCTTGCATACATATCATCGTATTCAAGGTTTAGTCGAGATCCTCTTGTAATTTCTACTGCTACGTATGGTACTTAGTCTTTGTATCATTGCTGCTGCCTGCTCCACCATCAACTTCTAATAGCTTAAACATAGCACTCATTTTTGCTAATAACTTGTCAAATACTAGTGTACAAAAAAACTGTTCTCTCTCTGAATTCAATTCTCTTACTAATATGAATTACAATGATAATCACTCCTTATATTGATTCTGGCTGCTATGGATTGGTTGCTCTGACCTCATAGCTATGGTATCCTACAAGTACTAATGATGAATAAATTATATGACATCATTATCTATTGAGGTGGTTTTGACCTTTAGGCTGTTTGCGCATATTGTATATCATTATATGACTAGTATAACCGGTTCTATAGGTTTCTACGATCTCCTTCAGTATTCCATATAAGTATTGGTCCTGAAACCTGTCTGGTAGGTTTTGTATAGTTGAAATCTACTGATGCCTTACTAATGACGAATACATAAAACCATCACATATTCGGATTAGCCTAGCTATGTTATTTTCTAGCTGAATTATAAATATATGCATATAATTACCCTATATTGTACCCAAATAAACATTTCTTAGCTGTCCTTGCCATCAAAATTCAGGCTATGCTAATACCCCGGTAAGGTTTCCGTCAGGGGCGTGGGAGAAGGGTTAAAGTTGGTGGCAATTTTCGAAAGCAAGTGAATATAACGTTGAAAACTAAAAAATAAGCCGTTTGGTATCATATAGGCACTATTTAGTAATTTAAGAGTACTATAAAGGATAGTACTATGTAAAGATAACTTATAGCACAATAAGGTAAATATGTACTAGAAAACTGATCTGTTTCTGTTGATGCTTGAATTATGCAGGTTCATCTTACTTTTGACAAGATAATGGAAGTAACTAAATTTCAGCTGGGGGGGCAAACTGGGTCTTGGGGAAGCAGAACAAGGACTGGGAGGATTTGTTGCCCCCCTGCCTCGTAGCAAACTGCGCCCCTGGTTTCCTTACCATCCATTTGACATTTTTTGCATATTCATGGTGTCCCAGCTAATCCCCCATTCTATTTTTCAAACATAATTATAAATCTTAGAACGATTGTCACCGTTAAACCCAGAGAAAAAACATGGTATTCAATTTGGCTTTCAACGACAATCTCTAAGTTGTTTATTTATTTATAGTGTCCAAATAGTTACCCGCTCCACCACCCAAAAAAAAAACACTTCGAATTCAACTTTCAATGATTTTTCGTAGTTCCTTATGCATTAATAGTTTTCTGACTAAAGCCCCTCCCGGATGATTCCCTCCCTAGACGGTTACCCCTCGAAAAATTATCCCTGCGTACAAAAATTTGCTAATTTGATAAAAATACCAGTTCAATGAAAATTCCTTCTATTGTACTTTTTTTTTTCTTCCGTCGATATGTGCTGCATTCGTAAAAATTAGCGTGCTTTCACTCATTCATTAGCAAATGTCAACTTTTGTCACTTGTCAACCCCCAAATTCTTGATTGATCTTGATAACTAAGCCCCCTGGAGAGGTCCTTTGATCTTTGGCCAATTTACCGACAAGAGAACATGAAAATGTAGCAACAGACAACCACATCCCCTTAAGGAAAAGCCGCATGTTTTGAAATTATCTTTTTTGTCTGGACTTTTCTTTGGAGAAAAGTCTTCTAAGGACTTACTTTTTTGAAAGTCTTGAGAAGTTTGCAAACAGGGTGTTTAATCGATGGCAAAAACAATCAAAGTGTTGCTCCTGCCGCACTTGAGTCGATAAAAACTTACAGCAAAGCTTTAGGTTTTTCAAGCAAAATGTAGTTTCTGTTCGTTTTAGGGTTTATTTCTTCATTCGTATAGTTCCTACTGCTCTAAGGTTCAACAACTTATAGGGGCTAATTTCAGCTCGTTACCCTTAACTGTTCAATGCGCTAGCCTAGACATAGTAAAGAGCAACGTGTTTCCGGTGCATTTACTTTCCAGCCACTTTGGATGGAAGTCAAGTTTTCATTCTTTTGATCGGAAACTGAAATTTTTAGTACCCAAATTTGAAAAATTTTGATCGTATCAGTTCCTGACGAAAAAAAATCCTTAGCATTTATCCTCCGATTAGCTAAAAACATAAAGAACACGTAAAAAGAGGTAAATCCACGATCATGGGTTCTGGTTAGGCTTCAAGATGGCAAAATCCGTATGAAAGACCTCAAATTGTTCACATTTTTTATCCCTGCGATTGAAATGCCCTTCTGTAAGCACCCTTGATTTTATATTAACTATAACGTTAAAACTTTTGGCCCAAAACTACGGCTGATTGAATATTTGACTAAATACAAAAATATCATAGAATCAAATTGCCAATTACAATCCAACATTTTATTTTTTAAGCAGAAGTGCTGCACAATTTTACCAATGCTCCTACAGTTTACACGTTTTTAACAGCCATATTGTTGAAAATGGTTGAAAGGTCCGAATATTTATGCATCTGGGATGACAAAATCCTTTTCAGCCCTTGGGGAGCGGGCTCTAAGTTGTGCAAGTCAGTGACCGTTCTAAGCCAGGACAGGAGAGGCAGTTGCCTCCCCCCAATTTGTGTGACATCTGAAATTAAAATCTTTTATTACATACTATCATACTGTTATGGTAAACCTTGACCCCCCGGGGGGGTCGTTTGGGGGGGTTGGGGCAGGGGAGGGGGCAGACACCCCACCCCAATAATGGGGAGAAAAAATTATTATGTATCCCATAATCCTTGACTATCTGCAAATGGACCCTTTCTGTCCCCCTTCCCGCCAACAAAATGCTTGAGAATCCCCCCTGCCCCCCTAAATTATGAGGTATAAAATTGCTACTAATCCAAGTTGTCCATTCTTTACATATAGCATAGAATTTGTTAATGGGAAAGGAGGGTTTGTTTGAACCTGCGTTTCTTTTTTTAAATTTAACTATGACCTAGTTTTTTTTATGTATTTTCATTGAATCTTTCAAATTTTACAATCTTTCAAATTTTGTATGAAGCTAAAAAAAATCCTTTCCGGCCCGTTTCTTTAAAACCTATCTCTGAGTGCATTGTTGTCGAAGTGAATAGAATATTTTAGTGAAATCTCCTTTATCGTAATGTCTACTGGGAAATTTAACCTGTTTCAGTTACATATACCATTGAAACACGGATTAATTAGAAATCAAAATTTTAAAGGGTAGCATGTTGCTGCTATTTATAAATTTCCTGCCTTTGGAATGAACATATTTGGATTTCCTGTAAAAAAGTTGTTGAAATCTCTTTTTTTCTAAGTTTGCCATCGCAGGGTTAAGAATATTCCAGAAGGGTTATTGTACAAAATACCTAGGCACAAATAATAACAGAAAACATAATCTAGTCTTTGCTCCAACTTAGACAAGAGCTAGAGCAAAAACTGGACTGTGTTTTGTAACAACCTTATGCATTATTCCCAGCACCATGATGATAAACAGAGAAAAAAAAACAGGCCTTGCAGACGTTTTTCAGGATGTCCATATATGTATTTACCTAAAAAAGAGGCGAATATAGACGTTTGAAAAATTCCACTAGCGACTAGTGTCTTCCACTGGAAACTAATATCTTGAAAAACACTAATTTCAACAAGAATTAAGAAAAAAAATTTTCTTTCTAAAATGTATACTCATAAGGATGGATAATCAAAGAATAAAACTTGACCCTGATAAAGTTTTTAGAGCTCTATCCTTCGGAAATTATTCTGCATATCTATAGTTTTGATGTTAGACCCAACAGGTGAATATGGTTACAGGTTTTTATCCTTACGACTAATGTAACAATCTTGATCGAGAAGACGAGGTAAAATTACCATAACATTTGGACATCTTTATTTCTGGATAAAATCAGTAGCGGATCCAGGATTTTTTTAGGAGGGGGCGCAAAATAGGTTGATCCGACAAACTTGCGTTAGGACGCAGATAAACCTAACTTTAAAAAAGAAACAGAGAAATAATTGCTTACTGCTAGTAGGGCGCGAAATGCGCACCCCCCTCGCCCCTCCCCTGGATCCGTCACTGGATAAAATAAGGGAAATTTTCTGTAAAAGAAAAATGTCTCCCAGGAAAAAAATATACACAAATTGATAGCAATAGACATTGAACAAGGACATCGATTGTAGAAAAAGTATTTAAATTGCATATACCTCCTAAAGGATAGTCTTCTTGCCCCTCTGGACGTCACAGCCAGATAAGCATTTTCTTTTCTTTTTAGGCTGACTAGAGCTTGATACAGCTTAGACGATAAAACACAAAACTATAGTAAATCGATTCATTCAGAAAAAAATAAGAGAGAAATATTACATCCCAATTACAAATTTTAGATATATTGGGTCCCTTGGATACTGATTTTATTTATTTAATTACGAATAGGTTTCGCGCCCTACTAGCAGTAAGCAATTATTTCTCTGTTTCTTTTTTAAAGTTAGTTTTTTTTTTTAATTGTCCACCTGATGGAAAAGATATTTGGACCCACAACGCAGACACCAATATAAATTCGTGTTAGATAATTAAGTTTTCAAAATTTTGTGATATTTGTGATCACAAAATTGTGATCAAGTTTTCAAAATTTTGTGAATGAAAATTATTCACCTACATTCAGAAAGTTATAAGCACACAAATTTCAAAGGAAATGACTAATTTGAACTATTATATCCCCTTTAATATAGCCCTTTTATATTGATCAATAAACTGGCATTGAACCCAGTAGCACAAAGTATATTAGCTATCCTTGTCTAGATATTTTTGCACACCCCCTTTATGCGTGAATGACATCCATTGTTAAGGTCCTTCCATATGCTCAAGAAAAGGGGTTAAAATTAACAAGTCGGCACGTCTCTTGGTGGAACACGCGCTAGAGGGTGACACGTTGCTGCTAATTATGGACTTCCGCCCGTCGAAATAGCTATTTTCTATTCGCAAGACAATTACCGTCTCTTTTATGCATTTGCCGATGTTGATGTAAAAACATACAGCACTTGGGAAAATCTTATTACAAAAGCAATAACTTTGGACATCATGCACCAACTTGACGTTGACGTTTTTCTTTTCTGGCTCATCACGCACCAGAGAGAAAAAAAAGCATTTACCACCTGATTTTGTCCTTTTCTGGGGTACTAATACTAAGTATGTAACAAACATATAAGCAATCTATTTGTATAAACTTTAAAACATTTGAAATGTCTCGGCACTAATATGTTGCCATGACTCACCCAGTACCACCTTGCCCAAAATCAAAGAGAACAATTCTCCTTTTTCGTAGTCCAACGGCTCGTAGTAGCGAACTGTAGGCAAATTGTAACCTGTGTTAGTAGTAACCAAAACTCTACAATCATTAAGTATCAATCAGAAATCATTAGCGCAAAAATGTTTGCGTATTATTAGAAAAAAAGAGGGGAAAGAAACCATAAAAAGGGAAAATCTTGATAAAAATTACACCCTAAATTCAGAGATTCTCCATCTCTTCATCTCTTTTTAGTTTCATTTATAAACACTTCTTACACTACCACTTGTTTTTTAACTATTTTTGTTTATATTTGCTCCTTTGTGACGGAAATTTGGTGTTTTTTTTCTTTTGAATTTGTTTTCATTATTTTTTATTCTTATGCTTAAACACGTAAATTCGGCAAGACAATGCTTCTAAGAGATTCATTTTGCTTAATATTTTCTTCATCGGTGATCGAATCAAACCAGGGGTTGTAAAATATCAGGAGAGGACTCATTCGAAAAGAAATTCATAGACGAAATCCCCCTTTTTAGTAATTAAAGTGATAGTTACACTGAGAAGTGCCAACTCTTCTGTTTTGTGTCAAAAAACAAATTTTTGGCCCGACTTGAGCCTCGGGAAAACCATTCTTAGGACTAAATTTTTGAGTTTACCGTGAGAGGCTCTTCATATCAATATAGATGGATTCAACCCCCTAAATTTTTCCCCTATTTGGAAGTACATAATCGGATTGAGACTGCAATGTTGATCCTAAGAGAATTAAATAAAAAAAACAAGTTTTTTAAACTGAAAGTAAGGAGCGACATTAAAACTTAAAACGAACAGAAATTATTCCGTATATGACAGGAGCTGTCCCCTCCTCAATGTCTCAATCTTTACTCTGAATTTGTTTATTTTTTTAAAAAATAGATTTTTGTTACAGATTCAAAATTTTTCATAAATATCGTGGCGTTGATGTAGACCCCACTTGTTTCGAAAGAGGACTAATTTAATTTCTGTTTTTTTTTTTATGTTTCTCCTTACTTTCAGTTAAAAAAACTTATTTTTTTTATTTAATTTCTGATCGTTTTTTAGTTAATGCAGCTTTTATTTGAATAAAAATTTTACTTTTCTTTTGCTAAATGGATGTCTTTACAAATTAACTTACGTAACTAACTTCTATATTCGTATATTTTTCTTCTGGCAAAAAATACAAAGTTGCAGATTTTTGCAGATATGTGCTTGAAACCTATGTAATAGGGTTTTCTCATACGCTTATTCTGACGGTGTGATTTTCATTAAAATTATTTGACTTGTAGGGGATGTTTCCTCCCTCTTTACAAAATCGAGTGAATTTTCTCAGGTTCGTAGCCTTTGATGAGTAATACTAAACTTAATAAAATTTATATATTTAGAATCAGCATTATAAACACATTCTTTTGATACATTTATTGACATCAAAATTCCGTTTTTAAAAGTTTCGATTACTAGTGAGCCGTATCGCTTGTTTTTTTATTGTTTTTTTTTTATTACGTATATGTTATTACGTAAATGAGGGGGTTCTCCCCTTAGTCAATACCACACTCTTTTCGTTAAAAGTTATAAAAAACTTTGATTCACAAACCCCTGCATCACAAAGGACGTTTAATTATAATAGATAGCTCTTTGAAAGCACTAAAAAAACTGTAGCGTAAAGAGCGAGGTATTGACTTGGGGGAGAACCTTCTCACATAAGTTATAATTTCTGTTCGTTTTAAGTTCTAATATTCCTTCTTACATTTCAGTTCAAAAAACTTGGTTTTTTTTTATTTAATTTCTGATCGTTTTTTAAATAATGCTTGGAAATCCATGCCCCCTTCATAGAAATGTCCCTTACCCCAAAGAAACATCCCCCAAGGAAATATTCTCCAGAGTAACCCTCTCCTCTAGCCCCCCCCCCCTCCAGAAAAAATTCTTCCTGAAAATGGTTGTATACTTCCCAATAACCAATAAATAATGCTGGCAAGTCCGGCGCCCCCTTCATGGCAATTTCCCTTCCCCCAAGAAAACTTCCTTCATGAACAGATCCTCCATCATAACCCCCGACCCATCCTTCCCTCCCACTACCAGAAAAAAAACCCTCATGAAAACTTCTGTATACTTCCCAATAACCAATACTATATGTTAACATTGGGTAAAGTTCATAACTTTTAGTCCTCCCTCTGGATACTTCGGGGGATTAAATCATCCTAAAAGACATATTTATCATATTTTTGACCATGCTGAACAAAATGGTTATCTCAAAATTTTGATCGGGTGACTTTGGGAAAAAAATAAGCGTGGGAGGGCCTAGTTGCCCTCCATTTTTTTTGGTCACTTAAAAATGGCACTAGAACTTTTAATTTCCGTTCAAATGAGCCCTCTCACGATATTCTAGGACCAATGGATCGATACGATCAACCCTGGGAAAAAAAAACAAAAAAAAACAAACAAATAAAAACGCATCCGTTACCATTCTTCTGGCAAAAAATGGAAAATTCCACATTTTTATAGGTAGGAGTTTGAAACCTTTACTAGACGGTTTTCTGATACGTTGAATAAGATGGTGTGTTTTTTATTAAGGTTTTATAGTTTTTGGGGGGTCTTTCTCCCTTTTTTTGAAAATCAGCCATATTTTCTAATGCGCGTTACCTGTGATGGGTAGCTCTAAAGTTGATGAAAATTATAGATTTAAAATCAGCATTGCAATCTGATTCTTTTGATATATCTATTGGTATCAAAAACCTGTTTTCTAAAGTTTCGGTTACCATTGAGCCGGGTCGCTCCTTACTTACAGTTCGTTACCACGAACTGTTTGATTAAATAAAAAAAAACAAGTTTTTTTTAACTGAAAGTAAGGAGCGACATTAAAAAGAACAGGAATTATTCCGTATATGAAAGGGGCTGTCCCCTCCTAAAATGCCTTGCTGTTTACGCTAGTTTGACTCTTTCTCACAACTCAATTTTTTAAAACAACAAAAATCTTTAGCATAAAGAGCAAGGCGTTGAGGAGGGGATGCCCCCTTTCATATACGGAATAATTTCTCTTCGTTTTAAGTTTTAATTTTGCTCCTTACTTTCAGTTAAAAACTTGTTTTTTTTATTTCATTTCTGAACGTTTTTGAATTAATGTTTTCTGAACGTTTTTGAACTTTTTTTTGGTTAAATGGCTTTCTCGAAAGTCGTTTAATTTAATTTACGAACGTTTTTATTAGTAATAAATATAGGTAACTTATGAATTACCTTACGTAACGAATTTCTATATTTGTATATTTTTATTACGTATTTTAGAGGGTTCACCCCCTAGTCTATACCTCGCTCTTTACGCTAAAGTTCGAATTTTTCTTCCAATTCCTTAAGAATGACACCTTAATCTCAAAGGCCGTTAATTAGAATAAATAGCTCTTATGAAACGACTAAAAAAACTTTAGCATAAAGAGCGAGGTATAGACTTGGGGGCTAGCCCAATCAAATACGTGATAATTTCTGTTCGTTTTAAGTTTTGATCTTGCTCCTTACTTTCAGTTGAAAAATTTGTTGTTTTTTTTTCTCATCGTTTGTTTAAATAATGCTGGGAAATCCGGTGCCCCATTCACAGCAATTTCCCTACCCCCATGAAAACTTCTTCCATGGAAAGATCCTCCCACGTAACCCCCCCCCCCCCACTACCATAAAAAATTCCCCCTGAAAACGTGTGTATGCTTCCCAATAACCAATATTATATGTAAACATTGGGCAAAATTCATAAATTGCAGCCCTTCCCCGGGGGACTGTGGGGGAATAAATCATCCTCAAAGACATTTTTATTGTATTTTCGACCAAGCTGAATATAAAGTCGATCGCAAATTTTGATCGGTTGACTTTGGGAAAAAATTGAGCGTAGGAGGGGGCCTAGTTGCTCTCCGTTTTTTGGTCACTTAAAAAAGAGCACTAGAACTTTCGTTCCAATCAGCCCTCCTGAGATATTCTAGGACCACTGGGTCGATTTGATCACCCCTGAGGAAAATAAATAAATAAATAAAAAAATAAAATAAACACGCATCCGTAATTCTTTCTTCTGGCAAAAAATACAAAATTCCACTTTTTGCAGATAGGAGCATGAAACCTCTACAGAAGGGTTTTCTGATACGCTGAATCTGATGATGGAATTTTCATTAAGGTTCTATGACTTTTAGGGGGTGTTTCCTACCTTCTTTCGAAAATAAGGCAAATTTTCTCAGGCGCGTTACTTTTAATGGGTGAGACTGAATTTGATTAAACTTATATATTTGAAATCAGCATAAAAATCGGATTGTTTTGATGTATCTATCGGTATCAAAATTGCATTTTTTAGAGTTTCGGTTACTATTGAGGACAGCTTCACCTTAAATTTCACAAACAGATTTACTGTGAAATCAAAGATCACATTTACATGCTTACCTGCGCAATAGCGGAAGGAATAGAGGGCGCTCCGCCAGGTGTGATGCTGGAAAATATACCCATGTAATAAATAAATACCAGAAACATTTCTAACATTTGAGTTCCCCCTCCCTTCCCACACAAAATTAAGAATCAGAAGAAATTTTTTATGGGTGATTTATATTTTCAAAGAGTTTTTACGTGAAAGTTAAAATTTATCATAAACACTGGAGGTTGGGGGGGGGGAGCAACTCCTATTTACTTGGGATGGTCTCAATATAATAATAAAACCAGGCAAAAAAAGGCTTATCACATTATGGAAGTGAAGAGCTACCTTAAACTAAAGAACGAAGATTACCTTGTAAATGAGGGGCTTTCACCCCTCAAAACACCCTACCCCTTGCAGGAATTTTAAGGCTCGTGATGGAAGTTTAATTGGTAATTTTGACAGAAGCTATCTGAGACCCCTAATATCAGAGTCTATGTACTAGTATTAACTGAGTAAATAGCGATTTGTCTCCCATGTATTTTTCTCCTTGGTTACTTGGTTTAGCAGGGTTTATCTTAGATATATAAAAAGTGCTTCTTCCATCAAAAATTTGAAAGTCTTATCGTCTTTTTAAGGTCCGAAAATTAATGACAGACAGACACACACACCCCTTCTGCGCCCTTTTACCCTTGACCAATCCTATAGCCACCATAGAATCATGTCACAATTTTTATACAGCCATTTTACTCAGAGTGATCAAAAAGTCCAAAAATACTGCTCCAGGACATAAGTCATCCATTTCGCCCCAAAATATCAAAACCCCAGATTATGCAATTTGCTTATTCGTGTCAGTTGCACTTAATTGAATAGGTGGGCTTGTCAAATCATCTTAAATCCTGAATTTTCGCAAAGAATTGAATTATATATGATATGAAGAACAAATTGGACCCATGACTTCCCAGGCTTCTACCGTCCTATGTGCATTTGGACGCCACTAAATACCCTCAATCATGGGCGTAGGCAGCATATTGTCTAGGGGGGCAGTCGATAGTGTGATGGAGGGCCTTTTATCAATTGCTTTTCCAACCATCTGCTTTTTCAGCCATATCTAATGTAAATTTGAAGGTCTAAGGGGGGGGGCAGCATGGAATGAAAATTTTTGAGATAGACCTTCTGCCAGAAATAGTTGAAAGATCTAGTAAATGTACTTCCTAGGGTAACAATACTCCAATGAAACCCCAAGGGGAAGGGTCATAAATAATGGAAGCTGTCCATTTTTCTCAGAAGAGTTTTAGTAGAATATTTGAGCTTAATATACCTTATTTGAAGGAAATTCACACAAGTATTTTTGATGTGGAGACGTAAACATCTCCCCTTGGCTTCCCATCTTATATGGCGACCAAAAGGACATAGATCCTTAAAAATGCGGTTTGTCATCCAAAGGCTTGGCTGTGGAGACTTCAGAGCAGTAGACCAATAGCCCAGATTAAAAGGACTTTCAGCACTGGACATACATTCGGTTAGCCCAAATCCGAAAGATACAGCAACCTTGAATTATCACAAACCAAAGCACAGAACAAAAAAAGTTACCGGAACTGGAATGTTTTCTATCGATTTAGACCAAAATGAGCCTCTGCGCTTCGAAAATTGTCAATCAGCCTAGACCAAAAGGAGTTACTGAACTTGGAATATTTCAATCAGAAAAACACAAAAGGAGTAACCGAACTTGTCACATTTGGATCAACCCAAACCATAATGAAATAGTGAAGTTTTAATATTTTCGATCAAACGTGCTCTAGTATTTTTGGTCAACCACAAGACTTATAGGAAGACACTCAAATTTCATAACATTTTTTTTTAGTTTTCGTGAAATTTCTTTAACAATGCTCTGGAATTAGCACCCCCCCCTCCACTTATTATATGCTGTTGCTTCATGGAGTGTTATCTCAGAGAATTTGGATTTGTCCAGACAAAAAGAGGTTACAGGAATTGGAGAATATCATGCAGCAAAGACCAAAAGGAGATATCAGACACTGAAGAGTTCATCTGACCACTCCAAAATGAGTTAGCAAACTTGGAATATTTTTGATCAAATATGCTGTATGCTGTAATATTTTCGGAGTATTTTCAAATAGCCCAGAGCAATAAGAGCAACCGGATTTGGAATGTTTTAGACTAAAATGGGTTACTAAAATGACACCCAGACTAAAATGGGTTAGCAGACTTAAAGTATTTTCAATAATTTAAAAGTATTTTCAATAATTTATAACTTAATGATATTATAACTTAAATAATTTATAACTTATTCATAACATAAAGTATATTATTTATAACTTATAATTATAGGCCTAATTGTAATTATTTATAACTTAAAGTTATAGTAATTTATAACTTAAAGTATAACTTATAATAACTTAAAGTATTTTCAATAATTTTTAAACACATCATGAGCTTCATGATAAAAGCCAATAGACAATCCAGGACTAAGAAAATTTTCGATGGTTTCATTTTTCCGGTTGGCTCAAAGCTTACAGGGCATATATCTTGCGTCGACAGGACCTCAAAGCACAAGGAATGTTCTTCAAAAGGGCGTAAGTACGCGATATAAGTTTTGGTATCCAATCGGCTTTAAAATCACTCAGGATCTGCAATAAGCAAATGGGACTTCTACTCATGACAAATGTTTCTCAAAAGGGTTTAATTTCATAGAAAAATACTTTGTTTCTTTAGGTTGAAACTTAAAGAATGTACTCTTGCTAAGGGGATTTAAAAACACCATACTGCTAATTTTTTTTTTTTTTTATTTATTTATTTTTTTATTTTATTTTTAATTTGGCCGTCTTTCTTAAAACCAAAGCAGATTTTAGTGCTATGAGTGAGATGTTTAGGGGGTAGCAGCCTCGTCATACATAGGATAACTGCTGTTTGTTTTAATTTCACCCATTACTTCAGTTTGAAAAAAAAAACTGTTGTTTCAATCATGTTAAGAAGAGTTCATTTTGAATTTCAGTGCATCTTTTCTGGTTAGTGTTAGCTCTGCCTTCCGAGACATCAACGGCAATCATTGGATTAAGTAAACTGCTCTATTCCTTTCTTTTCAGAAAAAAAAGAACTTCAAACAGAATATGGTTGTTCCATGTAAACAAAACAAACTTATAGAAGATAGAATAGAAGTACAATTTGAAAGACGGAGCACTGTGAACAGCGTCAAATATTCCTCCGGAGCAAAGCGCAAACGATACATGTCTCGCTCGCTGCGCTGGACAGATTTCAGAATTTCCAAATTTGCTCCTGGATTAAATAGTTGCAAATTAGCTTTAGTTGAGGAACTATAGTTGAAAGAATATTATCTCTTTACTGTGTTGAGAAACTAAATTTTTGACTTGAGCGCAGATTGTTGAAATATTGAAAAGGATTAGATGTGATATATTTCCGGACTATGGATTGTATTAAGCTTTTACTGGCTCTGGTTCTTTTCTTCCAGGGAATATTAGGTTAGTCCACTCAATTTTAACACAGGTTATATACATTTTAAAATAAAATGTTCCTAATAGGGTCCATCCGGTAAAATTCTACTTCAAAGGTCAGGACCCTCTAGAGGGAGAAGGAGTGGAGGTAGGTACTTCAAAATACCTTCCCAGGACATACTGTAGCCTGTAGATATATCCCTGAAAGTGTCATTTTCCTAACCAAACTCCTTTCCAAGATAGCCAAAAGTAGCTAAAGTAGAATTTTACCGTCCATCCTTAGGAGAGGAGGGGGAAAGGTGCACTTTGCGGTAAATTTTTCGTTATTCATATTATTGACTTGCAAATAAAGTAAACATACCATTCGATGCCTTATTGTATGCTCTTTCCAAATATAATAATCATTTTTGTCGAAAATGAATTTTACTCCCCACCCCTATATATACCAATTCAGGGTATATATTTGCACAATAGGGGGGTGGGGGAAAGTTTAAACTTACCTCTCATTTACATCAGGAATAAAATTTAACCCCCACCCCCCTAATTTGCAAATATAACCTATACCCTGAATTGATATATATAGGGGTGGGGGTAAGATTCATTTCCGACAAAAATGATTATTATATTTGGAAAGAGCATAAAAAAGGCATCGAGTGGTATGTTTACTTTATTTGTAAGGGGATACCACCAGATGGCTAATTTGACAGTGTATAGCCTATATATGCAAATCTTTAAATTAGCCAACCGGCCAACCAGTATTTTAAGCCTAGGGGTCCAGCTGGACAAAAGGAAACATATTAAGAAAACAATTCTTACTCCATAATATGCAGAATAATCCTAGTTAACACATTTTGCAGGGGGAGAGCCTTAATCTTCACTTTTCTTATTTTTCCAGTTTTTCTAAGAAACCCACGATTTTCTTTGAACCTATATATTTACAGAATATATACCCCCACCCCCCTAATGTGTAAATATATACCTAGAATTGCATCCTCAATCTAAATATAACATCCATTTGCATCACAGATGATACTTTACTCCCATATTAGCCATATGGTGGATATCCAGACTGAGATGCATGGCAAAATACATGGTAAATATGTAATTTAGTCTATGTATCTGTACGTTAGGGTGGGGGTGGGATAGGAGTAAAGTATAGTGAAAGTGTGTTAACCTCAATTTTCCCGCATATTATGAAGTAAGAATTGTTTTCTTACCATGTTTCCTTCTCAAGTGCCCCGATTCCAGGAAAAGATATAAGACAACACTCATTTTTATACACAATTAAATTTTTTTTAAACAATTGCACTTACACGAAACTTCAGCTTTCAAACAAGGCCAAAATGGAAAATAGTAGCCAATTACGACAGCACTTTGGTTTCATCCTGGAAAAAAGCCTTCGACAACTTGAGGAAGACAAACCAATGAAAATTACTAGCAAAACTCCATAAACGAACTAATTAACAGATCTAACAATATTGGACCAGTGTGGAGGAGTGGTAGACTTCCCCCTTCAATTGTGTTAGGTGCAAGCATGGTTCCTCGAATGTTCCCAAATGCTTTCCCGCTGCCAGTATTTTATCTAACTTCTGTCAGCATCAGGTTTCAATATTTTATTTGTTCTTGATATTTCTAGATTGCTAAAAAAATGAGTTCTAATAAGTTTAGTGAAGGATAGCAAAGAGCTATTTAGGTTAGAACAATACATATTATACCTAGTGAGTTCAAAAAAGGCTCGCATACGAAGTAACCCACTTGAGTACCATATAATTAAATTGAGTTTAAAGCTTCAAGGCGTTTCCCCAGTCAACTGTCTATGACTTGCAATTGTGTTAATACTTCCTGATTACCTAATCTACTTAAACACACATTTTGACATAAAAATTGTCAGGCCACTAATGGGGGAATGAAACCTCGTCATATCTTGTCAAAACTCAAAGGACTTGATAATTTGAATAAGTTCTAATGAAACTCAATAATTTCATAAAGATAGCCTATAAGGCAATTATAAATAATTACCTAACTTTTTATTTACATTTTTTTTCGGGGGGGGGGTATCTTCAAGCTGATTGACTTGATTGACTCGTAGTTTGCACTATCTTAATTCAATAAAAGGTTTTTAAAACAAATTGCTATTGGACGCTAAAGATTCTTTTTAGAAGCCATTGGCCAAGCCCGTAGTAAATTACGCTTCAAAATATTCTCCATACTCAAGCACAGGAGTAAGTACTCAAAATCACACATTTTTTTTTTCTGCTGCACGATTGCTGTAATAGATTAAAACCGTTAATTAATCTCTTTTTATCCCTGTTCGTTTGATGAATTTGGTTAAAGTGACTTCCGAGTGGTTAATGTACTGCAATTTTGCCTATTCTGCAAACTATCTGCGACACTAAACTTTCTTTGGATATGGTCAGCTGCAGCTTGATTATCACGTCTTATGTTTTCTTCGTCTTTGAGGAAGCTGGTTTTCAAGACTTTGCCCGGAGGGAAGAGGGTTCCTTGATCTGAGCCTCTCCCAGAAGCTTGAAGTCTCATGAAACACTATATTTTTTGGTTACTAAAAAGGGCCTAAAGTCCGAAACAAAATATAGTTACCACGATGCTTTGTTCAACCTCGTCCGTGCTGATCAGAATATCACAATCCTTCTACATCCGCCTAAGAGTGAAGACGCTCAGTCGTCAATTTGTGCTCACAGACCTTTCAATATCGCAGAGCCGTGTATCAACCAGGATTGCCAACCGTCACTTTTTCGTGTTTTTTTGTCGTATTATAAAAATTCACTCGAGTGACAAGGAACATCACTCTTTGCCAATTTTCAGAAAAAATAGACCCTTTTCCACTCTCTCACGAAATAAGGATATAAAAAGTTCTAACAAAATAAAGAAAAACGTAAATAAAAGTACTCAAGTTTAAGGATGCAACTGCTCACTGGTATTTTTCTCTGTAACCTCTCGTTTGTCCAGTCTTTCCAGAGTTTCCATTTAATAAAAAAAATAAAATTATTGGATGTAATAGCAACCAATCTTTTTAAAAATTGTAAGGTGAGTATGTCACATTAATACAGGAAGGTGATGCAGAAGTAGCCACCAAAGCACAACCTTTCCAATGCATGTCTTCTTGCTCTCAAACTGATAAAATTCTGCAAATCTTATGAACCAGCCAGGTTGGTGAAGAATTTGAATGGACCCCATAATATCAAAATAATAGAAAAAGGAAAACTCTGAAAATGTGGTCTTAGCCAGATTTGTATCTGACTAGTAACATACTGACAGCTTAGTATTACCAGAGATATGTATTTGGTCAATCCAAACAAGCCAAATACTTTACAGGGACCTTTGGAGGGCATAAAGGTCCTACTCGGCTTAAGTGCCTCGAACTGGACTATAGCTGAACGTTTCTTTCGTTTATTGATATGCTGTGAATATCTATTAGAGAAGGTTGATTTAAAGGCTAACACCGAAAACCAACCTTCATAATTGCTAGATTTTTAGGTGCTATTCAAACTACTATTGATAGCACAAGTAATGATTACAACACTTATACTTCTGAACTGTAGACCTCTGAAAGGGTCTGAAGGAAAACAAGAAGAAGGAAAATACTGAATAGTGAAAATGTTATGGTGTGCAGTTGAAAAAGCATGCACCCTATCTGTCTATTCTCTCGTTCTACACGTGTAGCTAAAACGTTGCCAGATGGAACTGATATTTTTATTCGAAGTTCCGTTAGCCCCAGCTCATTGCTTTGTGCTCAATTGTATAAGGTTGGGTCCAAATACACTTTTCCACGTGAAAAGCCTGCGAAACACAGCCCTATTGAGCACTCAGCAGGTTCACCATATCCAGGTGATCTGTCCTAATCTAATTGCAAACTTGTGCTCACAAATTTCCAAGCAGATGGACCACAAAGATCCGATGTTGGAAAATCATAAATACTTGAGCCTAAATGTTACCATACAGTTATCTAAATATTGCAAAGTGTTGAATCAAATGAAGATCAGTGGTGTAAGCTTCTAGCAAGGGAACAATATGATGGTTGGAAAGGAGTTTTTAAAGGAAACATCATTTTTTTGGTCATCTGTTAGAACAATTCTGGAAAAACAAAGAAACAGTGTTTAAGAGGTGCCTGAATTTATGCTTAAATTCTTTACCGCACTAAAGCGCAAGTGTCGAACGAAAATTTTCCAAGCTCACAACTAAAAACTAAGTCAAGAGCAGACTACTGACCGAAACAGCAGAGGACTGAATATACTCCAATCATTACATTCGCAGTGCAAACAGCTATCTATTTTTGTGGAATGTGTCCAGAAAGCTACTCCTGACATATAAAAATGGAAAAAATTCCAAGAAAAGAAGGAGGAAATCCTGAAGGGAATATGTAGACATCCTTTTGTGTGACTGATGTTCTGTCCCAGTTCGACCAAAATTTAAATAAAAAGTACTTTTTTTTATCATTTTTCGTTCCATGTTGCCCAAAAGTGACTGCTGCAAGAACCTAAGGAGTTGGTTTGATCTGAGCCACAGTAGTTTGAGTGACTACAGTAAAGTCAATAAAAGTTATAACTGTCGTTCAGTTAAAAGTCTAAAAGTTAACACATGTAAACGTCTTGCAAAAAATTACCTTTTAAGTATATTCAAAACTGTTATTTTTATCTTAACTTATTATTTTGGGAATATTTATTAGAGAGCCCTCTTAACTTTTATTTAAGTAGGCTACATTTAAGAAAATTTAATGGCTACAAGATAATTCAGGGTAATTCCTGAATGACGTCCAAATTTTTGATTTCACTCTTTTCGAGCAAAGATCACTCTTTTTGGGCCTCAGCTTTCACTCGCTCAAAACGACGGCACTTGCCAATCCTGGTATAAACAGATGACATCCAGCCTGCTCTTCACGGCTGAACTTGTTATTAAGTTTTGGCTAGCAAGAGAAATGTCGTTGATAGCCATTGAGAGTATTTTTAATATTCAGCAACAGAAGCGATGTTATCGCCGTTTTTGGAGAGACTATTGACAAATAGCCAGCGAAATTCCAGGCGGATTCTTCATAATGACAATGGTTAAATCATAATGAACCTCAAGTGGTCTGGCATTCCGATCCATAACAAGATTAAGAACGCATACCAAACACGGATCATCAACTATGATAAGCGCATGAATGACATAATCGTAAAAAAGAATGAATTCCTATAATTGCTGTTTGAAACCACAATATTTAAATTTAGTAATTGAAATAGTATAGGAGCCATATACTTTAGGTTGAGAGTAGTTATGGAAAAAGTTCCAAAGCAGCCAGTAGTAGAAGTCTACAGAATTCCAAAAGCTGCAAAATCTGCCAACAAATTTCACTAGGCAATGAAAACTGCCAAGTAGCATTGCTACTGTGGTACCTCACTTTTTCCACGGAGGGTGGAGGGGGGGGTCAAGACTCTGGGTTTTCTTAAAATATCAATTTGTTCTGTTTTACCCATAAATCCTTATGATGCTAATGAATTTTGTGTTTTTTATATGTCCTGCTCAGGTTGAGAAATCCAAATATCGCGTTATTGTATAGCTGCATATGCAAGTCCTCACACCCGCGACTCGTTTACTGTTCACTAATCAAATTTTTGAACAATATTGTTAAAATGTCGTACATATCGCAAGTATCAGACATGTCCCCCAGGAAAATTTTTGACCCCTCCATCTTCCATGAAGGTCTGGACTTTGATTTTCGAACGTTTCATTTGTCGATTGTCGAAAAGTCATAACACCGCTTTGCTGCGTCACGATGGGAAGGCGTCAGGACATCGACACGTCAGGACCACTACCGTCAGAACGTCGACAGTCATAACATCTAAAATTCTTTTAGATGTTATGACTGTCGACGTTCTGACGGGTAGCGATTGTGACTGTTGATGAACTGACGTATCGATGTTATGATTGTCGATGTCCTGACGGTAGTGGTCCTGACGTGTCGATGTCCTGGCGCCTTCCCATCGTGACGCAGAAAGCGGTGTTATGACTGTCGATGTTCTGACGATTAGTGGTTGTGAAGGATTTTCCTTGTCGACGAAGTGACGTTTAGTGCTTGTGACGGTTAGTCGAAATAATAGCACCCCGATTGTTTGCTTTGTTTGTGAACAGAACAAACAAACATTCGACAGAAAACATTCAGCCATGTTCCCCAGGAAAATTTTTGGACCCCTCCACCTTCCATTTGCTAAAGTGCTTTTTTTAATAGATTGAAACCAATTACACAACAAGATTAAAAGATAGATCCTTGCCTTTAGTCCAAGAAAGGTGCTGTACTTTATGAAGAAAACAAATCATTCTGTACAAATAAGTCAAATTAAATAAAGTGTGAAAATAAAGTTAAAGTACTACACATTAGTCTAGTAATTGATGATAATAGATATAAACTTTGGCTTGGATTTTTACCTTATTAGGCAATTTTTTGGAACATTCACTCAAAGATAGAAATTCTGCATGTGCTTCGCGGAAGCTCAGATATAAAAGGACCCGTACCACCAATTTTATGAACGTTTGCATTCTAATATAATCCCAAGAATCAAGTAGATCGTCCACAAGGCTGAAGTTCTTTGTAGCTTGCATAACGAAAGTTGCATGTTCACACTGAAGGAGGACATAGCATGAATTGTAGCACAAATAGACCTCAACTGGATCATAGTTCTATTTCAACAAAGATGACACTGAAACTTCTCAAGTGGACAAACGAATGTTTAGTGTATGGGCGTGTAATGATGATTTGTTAGTTTTGTGCAAATGCGCAAAGATGGGAACAGAATACAAATGTCATGGCATGAGTGGCTATTCTTTTGTCGCTTTGTAAAAGAACAAGCACGCTCTCTTTTTATGTTCTTAACGAATCATCTTGGACGCATGTTTTAGACAAATAACTTCCTTTTTTAGCCTGAAAAGTAAATTCAGGCATTCGTTTCCCGTTTTCATAAGGCATACTAAAGCTGGATAAGATTTCATTTCAAAGTAAATGTTCTCTGTAGTATTTGAGGGACTGCCCACTTTTATATACACCTGGTTGTGCATTCTACACACGGTGGAAGTGTGCTAAGCCTGGCAGAATTGTGCCAAGCATGACGGAACTGCGCCATGCGTGGCGAAACAGCAACATACGTGGGGGAAGTGTGACAAGCATGGTGAAACTCTGCCATCCGTGGTGGAAATGTAGCACGAGTGGCGGCATATGTGCTGCTCCGAGTTATGCACCAGGTGGCAAAAAGTAGACTACCCCTCGGCAGCATTTCAGTGAATATCAGTTTTTATACAAACCTCCTTCTTACTCTTTTGTGATTCCCGGATAATTTTACTACTTTTTCGTTTTCTTTTATTTATCGAATAATAATTATTATTGTTATATATTTGATAAGATGAGAAAAAACTCGGAAAGAAGAAAAAACGACAATATTTACAGCCAGTGAAAATGAAAATGCAATACAAATATGTTGGCCGAGATCTCCGCTCGATGAGCCTAAGTGCAAAAATAAAAAAAAGTGCCTAAAAAACACCACTAAAATAAGTAAAAATAAGGGACTCACCAATAATAGAATTCACCAACAGTTGGGAGAGAGGTTGTTGGAACACAAATCTTCAATCGGTAATTCTATGAAGCTACGCCAAAAGCCAGAGAATTTTGATTCCGCCTTGGCCCAACACGTTTAGGATAACCCATACCACTTTATTTTGTTTGAAAATACCTCCAATATTGCCTCTATTGAAGGTCTATTGCAAGCTTGCATATAGGTAGTCGAAATCAAGAAGCTTAAACACACAAAATTAGCCCTTGATAGATGCGGGGAAAAACTTATTTGAGCACCATTCATAATGAGATAATAAATCCAGATTTTTCTTTCCTACATCATAATATTTCGCAACCTAGCAAAATTTTAAATGACACCAGACCTGGTAAGTGATTTGCTTTTTCAAAAAACATTGGATAAAAAGGAACTCCAATTTATTTTCTTGATCTGCTCTTCATTGTTTGATTTTTTTTAAAATCAGTTTCACCGTTGCTTGGAAAGGGTCTTACTTCTATTTTAGTGGTGTTTCTTACGGCTTGGTCTTATTTATTTTAGTGGGGTATTTTTAGGTTCTTTTTTATTTTTGCACTGTCGAGTGGAGGTCCTGGCCGAAATATTTGCATCGCATTTTCAATGGTTGTAAATATCCTCGTTTTTACTCATCTTGTCATGCTTAGCCAGTGTGGTCTCAGGAACTTGATGCTTTTTCTCACCATTTCATTCTTAATGAACTTAAATTTTAATGTGTTTTCTTTTCTCTTTGTCGTGCAATTTCAGTTTATTTGCAAGTCATACGGACCATCATTTTTATTCCCACCATTGTTTTTTCATTTGTTGTTTTCTCAGTTATAAAAAGCAGCTTATTATTATCACGAAATTGATTCAATTTATTATTATTAATTTAAATTATTTTTGTTTTTATTATGTTTATGAGGAATTATTGAAAGGTCTTTCAGTTGTATTTCTTGCATTAGGTTTGTTTTTGTTTTTTCAATTTTTTCATTCCACTTGCTTGTTGAAATATGTTAGAAACACTAAATTTAGAAAACAAACAAAAGAAGCACTATATTTTAATGTATTTGGATTTGGATAACCTTATTATTGTAATCATGTTTGGGCGGATTTCGATATAAAAAAAAATCACTTGGATCTAGGCTGTTTCGTATCTTCTTTTAGAGAACTACGTTTTACAGTCCTTGGACCAATAGGTGGGCTCAAGGAATCCTAACTTGTTTAAGCTTAGAGGTTAAATTGTTTAAACTGAGACCATTAAACTTCTTGGGCCAAGTAACCGTTTTACGTTTGTAGTGGTTGTTTTTTAGTATTAATAAATGATTGATTAATTGAAATTAAACGCATATATTTCCTTAGAATAATCGATCATTGTTTCTCCATGTTTACGGAGGACTGCATGTTTCACAAATTTCAACTACATTAAAACAAACGGTTTAACATTCTTGGCAACTCGTTGTACGTTGGAAGAGTTGAATGGCACAATCTTTCAGGGTTGGAAATAACTTTCTTTTAAAATACTTAGGTTCTGAGTTATCATGTCTCCAATTAATTTATTTCTTGTGCAACTTAAAAAAATATCTGAATTATATTCAACCAATATTGTTTGAAATCAGTGCGTCGAGCCAGACATTATATGAAAAGATTAGCCCCTACAAACTTTTAACCGTGCCCAGGATATACAAAACTCTAATTCAAAACAGAGACATGGAGTTATCCAGTTTGAAATGTTCCATATGTCCCCCCTACTCAGACTACATCCACACGTCTTTACAAATTCGTGGTTGTAAATTGCCCAATTGACACTGTGAAATATTTCATGTCTACCTTCTAGGGGTATAAAAGTCACCCCACTTAATCCCATTTCTTAGAGAACTTTTCCAGAACTCTTCAAATCTCTCTTGTGTTTTAGCAGCTGTTTAAGGAAACAGCTGCGATGATCCTTCAAATGTGAAACACAGGGTTAAATCATCATTTAGCCAAATAGTAGCTTTTCTTATTTGGAAACTTTTGGTGAATGTCGGATCTTGAAAAAATATTCCCGAGATGATTTTTTACTTATACGTGTAATATGTCTGTGATATGTCTGACAAAATACGGATTTAACCATAAATCCAAACCTTTGTCTTTATCTAAAGATCATTCCAGGGTGAAACCAAGTTAGAATACTTTTTAGCTAAAAAGTAGCAGTTCTTATATCGAAAGTTTTTCAAGAATGGGTTATTAAACAATTAAAACATGTGCTTAATATCTATAATATGGCTGAAGAAACATAATGCAGTTGCTATATCCCTGCAGTTAGGTCCTAGAAGTATAAACACCTCTCTAAAGTATTGTAAATTGCAATGGTAAATTTGACGTAATCTAGCAGGATTTTTTTCTAAAGTGTAATCATGGCCGTATCCAGGGGGGGGGTTACCCGGTTTGAACCCCCCCCCCCCGAAATTTTTTGACCGACTCGAAAATAAGTCGAAAATTAGTAAAACCTAGGTAAAAATCAGTAAAATTAGTCGAAAACTGAGTAAAAAATTAGTAAACCCCCCCCCAAAAAGTCAAAAATTAGTAAAACCCCCCTGAACAAAAATCCTGGATACGGCCCTGAGTGTAATATACACTAGGCCTAATTGAAGCTGCTGAATATTCAGCATTCAATTATTGATTTTTGTATAGAACGATCTCATATAGTGAAGATAGTGTTCAAGTATTGTTCTGAAACGTGAGTGCTTCGGAAGGTCGAGGAGGATTTGATAGATGTTTTCCAGATGAAATGTCCATGTATAGTTTTGATCACTGGTTTGACTAATCTCATTTCAAACAGTAAACTGCACGGAATATGTGGTTCTTTCCCATTTTCTGTGGTTATAATGAGAGAACTGTTGAAATGGCTAGGACATGTTTTGCGTTTAAGGATAATAGATTGTCAAATATCGTCCTTTTCGGCCATCCATCTGTGGGCCGAATGAATAGCAGGTTGTCCCCGAATGGGGTGAGATGAGATCCTAAGAAAGGATTTAAAGAAAATTGGAACTTCTTAAGAGAATGTAAAAGGGGATTTTTTGAATAAATGGAGGAGGAGCCTGCGTAGCTCTGTCGGCCTCAGGCGGCTTGTTGCTGCAATGAAATGCTAGTTGTAGTAGTAGTAATGATAGAACTTTGTAAGAGTTTTTAAAATATCTTTTTGACAAAGGGAGTTCATTTCAGATCATAAAAAAAAAACAAAAAAAAAAACATGAAATTGCTTCTTTTCGTCTCGCTCTTTTTCGAGACTCTTTCTTTTGTATCCCACGGACAACTTAAAATTCTCTGTTAGGAACAGATCGATGTCCCCTAAAAGTGATCTGAAGCTTCCATGCGCGAAAAATATGCTAATGATAATTTGTTTGATATTTAAAAAAATGTTCAATGAGCTTTTGAGAACAATATATTTTCTATGCTCGCCGTGGATCTGATAATTTTTGATGATTTATCATTAGGGGTATTTAAGAAAGGCCCATATCTATAAATAGCCCTTTACACCCGAATTATCAGTAAAGAAAATGGTTCTTTTTCTCATTGCCTTGTAATGATGAATATTTGCATGTTCATGGTTGTAGCTACTATTTTTCTGGTGGTGGGTTTTTTTTAGGGCAGATGAGGGCGAGGACATACATAATTTTCTATCATTTATTAGCTTTAGATTATCATGTTGCGTGTCTCTATAGGGGCAGTAAGTTTTCTAAGAAAAATGTCCCCCTCCCCCTTGGCCAGGTAGCTGCACCCAAATTCAATCTAATGACTTAGCCAATTATATATAGCTTATAGTGGAACAATGAACAATTTCGTAGGAATATGGTCTACAATAGCCTTTTCCATTTCCTTTTATGATGTAGATACATTAAGCATATTTGACTGTTGACAATGAGGAATACATCGTTAACCTCCATACCCAACTCAAGTCGATTCTACCCTGTTTGGGTCGACATCTTGTAGGCGTAACTTACGTGATTTATTGCCATTATTAGCCCGCGCGGTGGCCACCTAGGCTTATCCCATTGTGTAGATTTTAACTAAGATTTTTATCTTCGATCGCATAATTATAACTTGTGAGCTTATACTTCTTTACTCATATAAGTTCATCAGTAATCTGGCGTCTTGCTAAGAAATCTCTCAGCATGATAGGTTATTGTTTCATGGTTCATATGGCGAAGGGAAAGAAGCCGCCGAAATGATGGCATGAGGTGCTTTATCCTTCACCCATGAAGTACTGTGATAAGACTCAACTTTATGACGTGCCGCAATGTAATGCATCGGTCTTTTCTCATGCTGTCAGAAACTTTGTTTTATGTACAAAATAATGACCAATAAACAGTTATGCGTCTAATGATAACTTTTCCTTTTTGGTTTCTTGTTCGTTGAGGCTGAAGACTGTGCCTAGATTGTTTGCAGTTCAAAAGTTAATATTTGAAAAATTAATTAAGTCTTAAAAAGATGATAGGCCTATAGAAGTAAATATCGAGGACGAATCCAAACCAAAAAATTAAATAATTCAGTACTTTTGACTTGTAGCCACTTCACTCAAGATATTGTATCGCGAACATGAGACAATAACCAGTTTTCATGGGCTTTATACTAGACAACATTAGCTTTTGCTCGGTGGGAAACTACATTGTAGCTATTATTTGACTAAATATTTAGTTAGTATTTTGGTTAGGTTACGTATTTAATATAATGCGGTCTTGGTGGCCCCTCTTCCATAATTCTGTGTTGTAGTTTTCATAATTTTGTTGATAAAGTATTATATTTTCATCATATTTTGTTTTATTTCATTAGCATTAACCAAACTTCACTTCTCGATGGAACTTGAGTGTGGTGTCTAGAAGGCACAAGTACCGATAATTTGTATAAGAAAATCATTTAGATATTGCACCTAGGTCACCCTTTTGACTTTACAGAAAAAAAATCATTCTTTATCAATAGGAACAACTGTTGCCAAACTTAAATTCCATCTCTTAGGGGCTCTTCTCTCAAATTTAAGTTTTCGGTCCAGATAGCTAGAACTTGACTCGAACTCGACTAGAACTTTACTAGCCTTATACAGCGTAATTCTACAGAAGATTAAATAAAGCACTTGAGAATTTATGTTTAACTTAATGTATTAAGTTAATTTACTATATTAATTTAAAAAAAAATAAAGAGAAATTTCATACGGATTTTGCTGGGTACCCGGCTGACTGACCGTATGTCAAACAGTAGGCTGTACGAAAAGGGTGGTTCAATTTCACTTTCTAGGGCTATAAGGAGAGAAAGGTTGAGATGGCTAAGGCACGCTCTTCGGATGAACTATGACATATTTCCAAAGATTGTCCTTTTCGGCCAGCCATTTAGGGTTAAACGGAAAGCAACTCGTCCGCGGTTGAGGTGGGAGGATGTCATAAAGAAAGATTTAAGGGAAATGGGAACTAACTGGGAGGGTGTAAAGAGCGATGCTTCGAGTAGATTGGGATAGAGTAGGAAAGTGCGTAGCTTTGTTGACCTCAAATGGCTTGGCGCTGCGGTGGGTTTTTGGCTTTTAAAAAGCCCCATTACCGCGAAACGTACCTCACCAAGGGAGCCTATTCACATGTTAGTGACCCTGTCATGGTTTATTTTGTACTCACGTTGAGGGCCAAGCAGGTTGGATACTATTTTAGTAACCCTATGCCTTGGTTACTAAGCGCAAAACCATAGTCAGAATTAAATTTTCATACTTGAAATCTGTTAGATCTTTTTATCTACGCCTCAAGAACGTAATATCAGCAACACATTGAAAACCAAACAGCTTACAAGAAATCCATTTAAATCCTACCGTTTTCTAATAATCAGCACCTCCCTCCTACCCTAATATATAAGAAAAACGGCCTTTGCGTAGAGATATATTCTGTAAACTCTGATTTGTATGACTTCGGCCAACCATCTAGGGCTAAACGGAAAGCAGGTCGTCCCCGTTTGGGGTGGGAGGACGTCATAAAGAAAGATTTAAAGGAAATGGGAACTTCGTGGGCGGGTGTAAAAAGGGAGGCTTTGAATAGATTGGGGTGGAAGAGGAGCGTGCGTAGCTGTGTTGGCCTCAGGCGGCTTGGTGCTGCGGTGAGTTGTTAGTAGTAGTAGTAGTAGTAAAATTAAGAAAACTTACATTAATCTTGGTTTTGTCAAAGCTCCGAATTTTTAATTATTTTTCTAGAGATATGCTTGAAGGAATTAAAGGATATAATTTACTGTTTTATTTAAGAAGAAAAGGTAGAGAGAATTGCCACAATGGGGCAATTGGTAATTGTTGCATATATATTGTTATCTATCTTTCCACCCTTTTCCTCCCCTTCTTTCTTTCGTCTTTTCTTTCTCTATTCGTGGAACTCACCTAGAACCCTTTTAAGATTGTTTTTATGGATCCTCAGCAGGGTGCAGAATTTGGCGCCGAGCCAGTGCTATCGTCTAACACGAAATGCATTTTGTTCTAAAAGACTCGATTTGCCGCATGCATATTATTCGTTTTACCATATGATTTTCTTTTAAGTTATTTTGCCTTATCTAGGATTACTTTGTTCATAGATTAAAATCAGCAACTGATGTGCTAAACTTCAAACGAGAAAAGCAATAAAAACGCGCTTTCACTTTGTTTGTGTTTTTAAATTCCAACCACAGTAAACATTGGAGCGTATCACATTCCCCAACTGCGGCATTTTACGTGGCTTTGCATTTGAACAGCCAGATTGGTGACATGTTTATTTTGATTTCTCTCTTTCTCGTATGTAAATAATTAATTCTTTCCTCAAAGACTTCTTTCAATAGATGGTGAGCCATTTAGGATCCCTTTCTTAGTGGTGAATGCCGCTGGCAGTAGATACGGACCTACATCACACCCTGCTGGGACTCGTTATCTGAACAACGATGTCATTACATGCCTTTCCAAAATAGAGCTTTCTAGATTTTTGTAGGTTTTGTCCATACTTCTTATATCAGAAAAACACTAAGGCATCTTCCCTTTTTGTTCTGCTTCGGCTATGATAATTAAAACCGCGACACATGCCATTTTTGTAATTTTTCAGGAGAGTGAGAAAACGGAAAAAGTTTGTCGAATGCTGTCGGTCTGATAGATGAGGCTAACGGCCAAATGGGGATAATGGGAACATATTCTAGACTAAATGTTTATGCTCTTTCCAGTGGTATAGATTAAATTCAAGCATTCCAAGCGAATTCAAGATTATTTCATTTTATGGCATATGTCTCCTTTTTACTTTACAAAAAAGGAGACAAATCTTCTCCCATTTGGAATTGCAACAAGACATGATAGAAAGAGATATGCGCCACTTAGAGGCTTATATCTTTTTTTTTATCTCCGTAACGGTACAATAACAATATATGGAGTAATTTCTGTTCATTTTGAGTTTTAGTGTTGCTACTTACCTTCAGTTCAAAAAACTGTAAAGATTCCACCAATGAATAATTTTTTTGATCAATTTTGGCTAAACTTCCATGTGATTTTGCTAAGCCTCCCTCAATTCTTTTTATCAAGTAGGTTTTGATTGTCAGTTTTTTTTTTTTTTTTTTTTTTTTAAATTCATCTTTTATTGTTGTGAGAATGCTTATATTGGTCCTACAACATTCAAAAAGTTTACTTTTTCAAAGTCTTAAACAAACTGATTTGTCGGAACAGTTTTGTTCTTGTATATTGATTAATTTCATTAAAATTTGTTGTCCATATGCTTCACTGTTCTTTATCATCCAAATAGAATATATAAACCACTTCCCAAAGAAGGCTGATTAATGAAACTAAGCTAGCTAAAGATGATAAATTAACAGTTAAATCAACCTTTTGTTTTATTCACCTTCGAAGTTCCATTTAAGAATTTGATAGCACGTCAGAAAATAATTAAGACTAGTAGGGGATTCTAAATTTCATTTAGTGCTCTTTCACCGCTGCGAAAATTGCCAGGAAAAGCCCTTAATTGACTCTTTTTAAGATAACGGTAGGTCTTTAAAATCCTCGTCACCAAATGTTCGTCAATCATGATTTACAATTAAAAAGTGTGATGTGTATGTTGAGGAGCACATACAGGAGGGTTTTTGATTCCTCGTCCCCTCCTTAAAATCCCGAGATCTTCTTGAGTTTCCGACAACCCACCTATAATCGACTCTTTCGGACTTCTGTCTATACTCCTCCATCGATACACAATCTAGTGTACCTATCCCTGTATGTACGTGGCGTCTCAAATGGTTCCGTCAGTTAGCTTATATAGAGTCCGACCTAAAAAAAACGAATATCCATATTTTTCTTTTTGTAAAGGTTCTTCTAAAAGGGTCTTAAGTACGGGAAACAATAATGATCATAATAAAGAAACAATCCCCTATGCATTGTTATTATTCATTTATTTTCAGTCCACGCAGTTCATTTCGTAATATTATTTTTTTTTAAATAACAAAAGCTTAGTCTACAGTGGTGCCAATTCACGAAACTATAGACAGAGGAGGGAGGTATATATTTTAAAGAAGATACAAAAAATGTATTGTGTTAACCGGGGATACACATCCCCCGAATCTGAACCTAACCTAATCTGCGCCCCAAATCGGTATATCGGTTAGTTCTCTTGTTAGCTTCCCTTGTTAATAAATAATTTAGACGTAATGCCAAGAAAGCAGACCGACGAGTAAAATACTTCAGGATTGTAGCTTGAAGAAGCCTAAGCGAGGCTCAAATTCAAAATTCAATAGAAACATACAACTACTACTAACACCTCTTCGCGACCAAGCTACATAAGTTCAACATAGCTACGCACGCTCCTCCACCATCCCAATATATTCAAAGCCTCCCTCCTTACACCCTCCCAGGAAGTTCCCATTTCCCTTAAATCTTCCCCTTAATAGTAGTAGTTTCCATTAATAGAAACTAGTCCTTGTTTTATTCTTTCCAGTGGAAAAGAGCACCAAAATCATACATAACCCATGGTTTTTCATGGTTATAAGGCACCTTGGGGAATATTGAGAAAAATTTTTTTAGTTCTAGAGAAAACTTGACTTCCAATAACACTATGCATTTTAAATGCAAAATATATTGTGATACATTTTGTTTGGGGGGGGGGGATATCAGGCTTAAAATTTAAACGACTGAATCTATCGATTAATTCAAAAAGGACACGGAAAAGAATCTTTTTGGAAACTAAACTATATATATATATTATATATATATATATATATATATATATATATATATATATATATATATATATATATATATATATATAACTAAAGATTATTGGCCAGATAAGGCTTCTACCAGACGTTTATATAAATCGCCCAAAACCCTGCTAAAAAAATATGTTTATGTAATTTTCTTATTTTTAAGTCAGAACCATTAAATTTATTTTTTCAGTTTCATAATATATGATTTAAAAAATAAATTTAATGGTGTCAAGTTTAGAACATAACACCAAATTCCGATGTAATAGTAAGAAAATTAGATCGACATATTTTTTTTGACATTGCATCATAAATCGAAATTTTCAGGGAGCAAAAGTGTCTATTAGTACAATACTTTATTTCTTTTGAAACAAGTTCCAGTTAGCAAATATTTTGGTGTGCGCCTTAACATGCTGCTTTAGCAAAATGAAAATAAAAACTGTCTTTAAGAATGAATGGAAATCATGTTTAATTGGCACTAATCAACAAACCCACAAACCGACCAAAACAGCCTGAGAATATTTTCTTGACTGTTGAAGAGTCTCAAAAATGGCACTTGGTGTCATTTTTAAGAAATGACATTACTAAGCTGGAACAGCTAGGGGTCAGATATCTTCACTTCCGTTTTTCAAATAAAAACAGACGTTAAATTGCTCCTCAAGTTTCTAATGAATAACCTGTCTTGTCAAAATCTTGTTCATTGGTTTTAAACAGCGGCGTCAATTTGGGGGTGGAGTTGGATGGGTCCTCTGTCCCCTAGATTCCTCTCTCCTCCTACATTTTCAAAAATTCCTCTTTGGGAGGTTTTTTTTTATTGGGAAATGCCTTTCTTTGTATTTTCATTAAACAAAAATAAAAACCAACAGTTCCCCCCGCCCATGGGCGCCCATAAGCTGAATTCCAGGGGGGAGGCAAACCTCGTCTAATTGACACTTTAATGCTACATAATAGGAATCTCAGAACAAAAAAACAGGCAGCATCATTCAGCTGCCCCCCCCTTATGGGCGCCCATGCCCCCGCCTAGATATTGCAAAAAGCAAAACATTTTTACTCCTCCCCTAAAAAAGGTGTAAATTGTGCTACTAGTTTGAAAAAGATAACAATCCCAACATCTCCGACCAAGGTGCCCACTTATTTGATTCATGCCTGATCAAGGAATTTCCCAGTACACTAATTGCCAGTAATACCTTAATTATTTGTCGGACTGTTCTTAATTATGAAACTAAATATAACTGGTACTTTGTTTCTTAAAAAGTTGGGTTGACTTGAGTTTCAAGCCTTTTTTTGTCTGATGATCAAATCCTAACAAGATTTTAATTTGAAGCGACGGTGTGAAAAATAGTCAGTACACATGGTGATAAAAGCAGGGGCTTAATTTGCTCTGGGGCAGGGGGACTGCTCTCCATGCCCCAGTTAGCCCCTTCCCCAGCTGGAATTTAGTATCTTCAGAATTCTTGTTAAAACTAAGATAAACCTACATATTTCAAATATCTAGATAAACAGATCATTTTTCTTTAGTATACCTTTGTCTTTATGGTAGACTACTATATGGCTTGTTTTTCAATTTCACGAATGTTTTCACTTGACTTGGCAAATTTGGCTCAAACTTTGCCCATCCCCCCCCCAAGATTTTGATGAAATTGCGCCACTGATTAAAAATAGTATTTGCGTAGAAAACCTGGAAACAATTCTTGAAAATAAAAAAAATTGGCTAAAAATTAGACGCAAATTGAAGCTTTCTTGAAGTGTAGTCGGACCAGAAAGAAAGATGCTATGCCTGCCCTCAAACTCGTTAGAATAAAGGAAAATTGATATTCAGTTGTCGATAAGGTTTTTTTTACCCATAAATATAGATAGAAATTTACAGCTATCGTAATGACATCTGTTCAGTGTTGATCTAAAATGACTTCTTTTTTAAGCTTTTCCTAATTGAACTAGTTTTAATATTCAGAGAATTTTGAATTAAATGTTCATGAATATTCAACCTTTTTAAGGTTTATCAACTCATCTCAAAGCCCTACCTTTAAGTGGATACGGATGCAAATTTTAATAATAACAAAAATGAAATAAAAATATCCGTAATTAAAACTGTATTGATACTGAACTAAAACGTTGTTAATAACAACAAAAACACAAGAATCATTAGATGAATAGATATGTTTTTAATTTATTACGTCACAGTAACTTCAAAATTGCTAAGAAAGTTAAACATTTATTGAGACAAAAAATTAACGGTACTTATGCATTATATGCTACACACGAAAGAAGTCAAAAGATAAAGTGAATAGCTGATAGTTGTTCAGTCTCTTGACACTAGGTCGAAAATTGTTTTTTTTTTGCCGTAGGTGCTCTACCATTAAAGGCACTATGGAAATTTTCCAGATACAAAAAATGGCGGGCGTGGTTTGCGGGGGGGGGGTAGTTTCCCCCAATAATTTAGAGACAGCCCATGCTCCTTCACTATCCGGATATGGAGCCCTCTTGCCCCCCCCCCAATAAAAATACTTGAGCCATGTCCCTGCATAAAATGGTAATATTTTTTTTTCTTGAATAGTTGTATTGTGGAATCTAAAAAAGAAGAAAAAACTGAAATCTTGCTGGTAGGTAAGACTACCTACTAGATAAATATAGAAAAATAGATAAATATAGATTGACTAGTTATTGTCTAAAGTTCGAAATGTAGTAATGTGTTAAATATGAAAACAGTGAGAATTGATGATGAAAATAATCGGTAATATAATTCGTTATTTGCTTTCCCATTTAGCCTGATACTATTAAAAGGTAATTATTTCCTTTCAAATTTTCTTTAATACAAAATGCCTCTTAGAAATCTTTGTTACTTTCTCTGCAGCTTTGCTTGTTTAGCTTCAAATATTGTCACGGAACGCATTGGAACCTATCCTCTTTGCATTGTTTTCAATATGTGGGGCTTTGTCCCACCTATATCTCCACCAAGATTTTGAAAATACCTTCCTGTGGTTGAATTTTTTATTTTTTTTTTATTTTCATTTAAAAAATTATAACAACGGTACATTCCGCCCCCCCCCCCGAGATTTTCAAAAATACATTTTAGCAAAAATACAAATACATTTTGAGCCCCTCTCCTAAATTTTAATGAATTTACACCACTGCCTCATTTTTTTTTTTTTTCAATGAAATGGCCAGTAGGCTCTTCTATCAGATGCAGATCGCAAAAGTAATGTCCCCAGGTGGATCAAGTTCTCTATGTGTTTCTTCTTTGGCTTTTTTTAGGGTCGATTTTTATCTTAGGTTCCTTCTACAGAAATTTTAGGTAGTATGTCTCAATTCCTTCTCTTCCAATTTCCAAGCCATCATAATTGCTTCATTTTGGTCTTTTGCAATACGATATATAAAGGCACTTAAGCTTTCTTTGGACCTACTGATTTAAGATGAGGTCCATGGACTCTCTGCGGAGACTTGCTGTTCGGCGGAAATAAAAATAAATTTTGCGGATTTTTACTTTTGGTTTCTAATATTCACATCCACATAACAAGACGGGGACCGATCAGAATATTGGAAAGGTTGCAAACTTGCAAGAACAATGCACCATTTGATATCTGCAGTTATTTTGGTTCGGTGTCATCCATGCCCACTTGTTAGTAATTAATTTGAATTTCAAAATAGTAAATGCAAATTTGCAATGGACCAGAAAAGTCTCCTGCTGACAGTTGTCATTTGGAACGTTTTTATACTAAAAGCAATTCTTAGAAGTTTGCTCCTAAACTTTTTTTTAATGAATTTGAATATCTAGTCATTATTTATTATACAGAATTCAATTAATCTACTTAATTAATTTAGTTTGCTATTCTATTTTTTCTATAGTTTTCATTTTATCCATATTTTCTTTTCTTCTCCTTTTGCTCTTCTGTCTTTGAGTAAGTGATCATTTTAAGTTTTGTTTTGTTTTTCATCTCTGAGTAAGTAACTCATTTGTCTTCCCCCTTCTTTACAGGCCAATAAGCCTTTGGGGGAATAATAACATGTTTCATCATATGTGTATTTAATGAAGAATAAATCTTATCTATCTTATCTATATATTATCTTATCTATAATCTTATCTAGCCTATATATTACACACTCGAGAAGTGAAGTTAGGTTAATCTTAATGCAATATACCAAAATATGATGAAATACTTTATTAACAAAATTATGGGTAACCGACTACAATGGGGAATTATGGAAAGCAGGCCGCCCAGAACACATTATATTAAATACCTAACCTAACCAAAACACCAACTCTATATATTAAATATTTGATTAAAATATATCTACAACGTAGTTTTTCCACTGAGCCTAAGCTAATTGTCTCCGAATACAGAGGCAAACCGGTTTTGTCAGATCTTACAGAGCAGATTTGTCGAGTGTGTTCTGTATAATACTTAAGTGCCGAACATCCTGCAGAGCAAAAAAAGGAATCTTAGACAGTGGCACGAAATTAGAATAAAAATAAGGATGTCCCTTTTTGGTGTAAAAACATTCGTCCTGAAGTGAAGATGAATCACCGACATACAATGAGCTAGATCCAATTTAGATAAATTTAACGATCGTTAGTCAATTCAGTCTATTAAATTCGACAGATTCTTATCCTTGGTAATCTGAAAATAAATTGAGATCACGCTTAATAGATTTTATAGTAAAGATGTTAGGGAAATTTTGGGTGGAGAGTCGAAACTTAACGAGCGGCCACAATTTCACACCCAAGCTGTTTCGAATTTCGCAAGACCTCCCAAGGAATTTCAAATCATAATATTTTATACCTTTCTAGTTTCGAATTAGATCAAAGCATTCTTTGATACAAAAGCCAGAAACACCTTGAAGTTAGGTATTTCATGAATTTCTTTTGAGAGATTGTCACCATTTTTGGGCTTCAAGCTTCCCAAAAAAAAAAAATCATCAAAAAGTTGAAAATCCTGGGGTAGTCCAAAAGATCTCGAAGTTTGCTTTTTGTGTCAGATGGGGGAAAGGGCAAAGTTCTGAAGGACCCTGCGGACATACCTGATATATATATATATATATATATATATATATATATATATATATATATATATATATATATATATATATATATATATATATATATATATATATATATATATATATATATATATTTTTTTATATATATATATATATATATATATATATATATATATATATATATATATATATATATATATATATATATATATATATATATATATATATATATATATATATATATATATATAGGCCTATATATATATATATACAGTTTCACTTCATACAGTTTCTATGTGGTAAATCTCGTTTTGATTCATTAACACGAGTTAAAATTTTCAGTTTAAACGGGAAAATAATAGCTTAATAATTCGTTAGTTTGGTTCGTTCAATAATATACTTTGGAGAGTGTTGTTTTACCTCAAGTGCTGTTTCTCGTTGAAAATATAATATTTTGGCAATACTCAAGTTTGCGAAACAAAGCCAGGGACGGTCCGGGCCTTTCTTTTGACCTGGACAAAATCTTGATTAGTGCCCCTCCCTGCCTCCCAAAAATTTTGAGGCCGAATTTCAACAGAACTTTTATTTTTTTTAAATCGTTTATAAATAAAATTTGTCATTTATTTAACTCATACTTTTTCTTACTTTATATGGAAAAGAAATTGGAAAAAGGAAAAATTTGGGATTCAATTTGCTTATGCTTACTGCCAAATGCGCCCTTCACTTTGTTTAAAAAAATCAAATTTGAGAAGTTAAAAAATGATTATAAATATTAGATTGTTTATTTGAAATTTTGCCACTCTAAAATTTCTGCGCCCGAGGCAAGGGCCCCTTCTGTCCCCCCTAAAACCGCCTCTAAATGAAGCCCCACTTTTGAAATTTCCAGTGCATCACTCGGCACACTAACTTCTGATGCAGGACAAAAATAATTTCATAAAACCAATTTCTCCAAAAAACATCAATCTCAAGTGGCTTTAAGGATGTATAATTAAATCTGAACAGTACTTTTGTCACTTAGATTAGTCCTGAAACGTCCTTTATTTTCATTATTGTTTCCTTTAGTAACAATTATTATGCCTAAGAGATAAATTGGTAGACAGTTTCGCTGATAAAGAAGATAAAAATGAGGATAGAAATGACTGGCTTATTGTGAAAGATTGTACCCATGTTGCACCTCTGTACCTCTGACCCTGCTTCTTATAATTCTTGTACATCCAACCTCTTCCGATTCTTGCACAAACTCTTCCGATTCCACTCCCCTTTCTACAGATCTGCTTTCCTACCTACAGTTTTCGGTACTAGTGCATTAGATGGTCACTTTTATATACTATGCAAGGAAACCAGTCATGCAATGACAGACAAAACCCGCCAGAGACCGGTTATTTTCAAAGAGACCGCTATTAAGAAATAGAATGCAGAGTAGTTTTCATTGTGTTTACGATATTTAAACTGTTGTATTTTGTGGTTTTGGGGGGGAGGTACCTAGGTTAGGTTTGGTTATATGCTATGCTTTACCCCCCCCCCCTAATGTGCAAATATATAGCCCAAATTTGTTTCTAAACTATTATAGGCTATATTCATCCTATTTTATTTTATTTCATTAGCATTAACCAAACTTGACTTTTAGAAGTGACCATCTATCGCATCAGTACCCAGTTTTCTTATGTATTTACGATATTCAAGTGCATAACCCGGATCTTAGAACCGATCTACGTTTTTAATCCGCTTGTAATTTAATTTTGCTAGGGACATATTATTCGCCTGCCATTGATGGGACACTAAAAGGCTTCTCTGCTTTCGCGGTTCGTTTGATATGAAAATCTGCTGATGGATTACTAAGAGAAGAGCATTTATTTTGTAATGAATCCAACGACTCCATCAAGGGAATGGATCCTAAAATAATAATATATTGTTTGCACAGTCTGCAAGTCCATGCTGTTAGGCTAATGACCTTTTTCTCTCTTACTAGAATAGGAGATTTATTTGGAATTGCCAAGAGACACTTTTAAACTTTTCTGGGCACTGGATAAGGTTTTTAGGCTATGCTATGGACGTGTTGTCATCATGTCAAAACAGTGCAATGCACGAAACTTGAACCATTCTTTTGTTCTAGCTATCAAGTTTATATTACAATGATAAACTCAGTGTTTTTTTTGCCTTAAGAATTAAAATGTCACTAATAGTTTCTGGGGTAATTATTTGAAATGCCGAGAATTAAAAAAAAAACATCAGAAATTATTAAACGACTTTGGGTACTAGGAATAAAAAACCTGATTCTACTTTTAAATATAGCATCAGAAGTTGCACTACACTGAAAAAAATTGGTAGTCCAATAAAATTTTTGGCTGGAATATAAACCGGTCCGAAAAAATATCCATTTATTTTGTTGAAATTTGAAGTCGTGTTTCCAACAAAGTCCAACAAATTATTGAAATTATTAAGATTTATATACTGTTCAGTCGAGAAATTTTAATTCTCATCGTAAATAGGTTTTATTAATCAACATGGTTTCGATTTCAACATTTAAAGCAAAATGTTTATAGAAATTCATATCAAATGTTGAAATTATGACAGAAAACCATTCTATGGAATGGTTTTTTAACCTGGATATTTTATTTTTGAAATGCTACAAAATACAAAAATTTGAAAGTAGATGTGATAAATTATTCCTTAAAACTATGGGGTGGATAAATTATGGTTGCAGTTACAGATCAGAATTCAGCAAATTCTGTTAGAATACATTTTTCAAGCGCTTGACGAAAAAAAAAACTCAATTGTATTCCCTTTGACTTCAAATTTCAGCATATATCCTACTTGGAGCCCTCTCGAAAAATAATTTAAAAACATATGCCAGTAATTTTGAAAAATCTATGACTTAACAGCCTATTCACCCCTTTTATTCCCTTAAAAAATCAATGAGTGGTAGCCGAGCAAGCATGTAAAATAGATTTACCATTCACTGAAAAGCATGAATAAAACTTTAAACCTGATACGTGTTTTGGTGTTTGATTGAAAGTTGAGAAGTTTCATCGATTACAAAAGAAGCATTTATCGGGAGGCAGAGCCGGAACGAAGGGGACTACCCCCGCAGCTGCTACGATTCTATTCAACTGTCGGGGGTGAATCAGAGGGGGGTCTTAACTTATCCTTCTATATTTATATACTTTTAGCCAATTTACGGCCTTAAAGGTTGACATCTGCTCAAACTGCGATTTTGGCCTATTCATGGTGTATATTCTGAAGTCGTTACTGTCGATTCAATTGCCTAGTCAATTGGTTTTTATGAACCATCTTCGAATCATTCGCTCTACCACAAAGAGAATTATTACCGTGTTCCTGTTATTGATTATGACGCTATTTATTCCTGTATATTTCTGTTTGCTACTGGGTTGGTTAAATCCAAATCCATGGTAGGTTTAATGTCAAATATCTATTACATAATGTTCGTTCGTTTATTGCGTTGTCAAAAGACGCTAGATTGAAACAGCGGCGTACCTCCAGCATTTATTGGGGGGTGGGGGCAAGAGGGGTCCACGTCCAGTCGACGGGCATGGGCTATATAATAGTTTTTTTTATCCATTTTTTGAAGGGGGAGAACTGCCCCCTCCAAACGATGCCACTGGGTTGAATGTATACTTTTGTATTGTTTTTTTTTATGTCGAGAAGAAAGGCCTTTTTTGGGTATTTCAGGTTTAGGTCCCTTCATTTCATAGATTAGCTACTTACATATTGCCATTTTATTCAAAATTGCTTTTATATATAAATAGGTACAATCCCATTTTGCGGGCCTCTCTATAGAAGTCAAACAAGAGATGCTACTGTCAAACGGGAGAGATGCGTTGAAAAACCCGTTTTTACAAGATGATTCAAGACACTGCTGTAGAGAAATACATTGTATAGCGTGGTTTTAAGATATTTAAAGTGTTGTTTTTTGGAGTTTAGAGGGAGGAAAAGGTACCTAGGTTAGGTTGCGTATTTAATATATGCAATGCTTTACCCCCCCACCTACCTCCCCCTCCTAATGGGAAAATATATAGCCCAAATTTATTTCTAAACTATTATATAGTCGTCCTATTTTATTTTATTTCATTAGCATCAACCGAACTTGACTTTTTTAGAGAGACCCGCAAAATGGGATAGTATATACCTATAAATATTAGTTGGTGTAACACTGGTTATTGAACGGCTTTGAAGACGAACATATTCCAATTTTTTTATTGGTATTTGAATAAGCCAAGACACTTGAGAAAACGGCCATCAACAGGGTTTACTAGCTACTATTAGTTATCAATAATCGTATTAGTAGGAGAATATTCGTTCCTTTTTACACTCTCAGCAGGCCCCTCTAAATCATGGACGTAATTTGCGATTGGGCAGGGGTAACTGCCCCCAGACCATAGTTTGCCTACCCAATTTAGCGTCTTAAAAATTTTTGTCAAAACTAAAACAAGCCTGTATAATTCAAGCATCAACAGAGACAGATCAGTTTTCGTTAGTATACCTTTGCCTTTATCATACTATGTGGCTCATTTTTCACTTGGTAATTTTCACTTGACTGAAAATTGGCTCCAGCCTTGCCCCTCTCCCCAGGAGTTTAGCGAAATTTCGCCACTGCTCTAAATATTGGCCCCTCAGCAACTGACCGGAGACAAGGACGCACCATGAGGACTCCAGAGTTTGAACCTCGCCCTTTCTACTAAATTAATTTTTTTTTTACAAAATAGACACGAAGAGCTTGAAACACCCCAGAATATGTTGCAACAATAGTTTAGATATACTTAGAATTAGATAAATACATTAATAAAGGAAATCAACAACTGACACAACATAGCTTCTTGTCGCTTTTATATTTTTGTGTTAAAAATAAAATAGCATTTCTCATATTTTTTTTTGAAAATCACTCAACGTAAATAGATTTAAAGTAAAACCTAAACTTCTCAACCTTTTTTCCTCATAAACCTAGGGAGTGGGATTGAACCGTATTGTTGGCAGGCATTCAGTAGCTTAGGCGAATACTTTAAACTGTTCTTACACATTTCCTTTTGAAAATATCTGGCATACTTTCTTAAACCTTGAAATATAAAAGGTATACGTCTTTTTAATTACAGGTGATATTGGCACTCCACCGAGAATCACCGAAAATCCTGTGGATCTGATAGTGCCAAGGAACGACCCAGCAACGCTACAGTGCTCTGCTGATGGTACACCTGAGCCTGAAATAACATGGTATAAAGATGGGGAAGTAGTTTCAGCAGCACCGGGTGACCAGATTAGGTAAACGGTTTTGATTTTGGTCTTTCTGTCTCTTCCTCAAGTTGTGGGAACCTTTGAAAATAACATTAAGTTCAGTTGTTTGCACTTTAAAACATTGTGTCGATGGATATAATTGTACCCATACATGGGTACAATAAAGTGTAAATAAGAAATGGCACTCTTCTAGTCACAGAACCCTTTTAAACACGGCAATGTATATCAGCCAGGAAATAGATGGAAACGCCTTATGAATACAGATTTACAATGCCTTCTGGGATGTAAACAAAGGCAATAACTGTATTTAAATTGTTGTTTTTTGGGGTTTGTGGGGGACCTAGGTTAGGTTTGGTATTTAATATATGTTACGCTTTGCCCCCTACCCCACCCCTAATGTGCAAATATATAGCCCAAATTTGTTTCTAAACTATTATATATTCATCCTATTTTATTTTATTTCATTAACATTAACCACACTAGCACTATATAAAATTGCCCGATTAATAGAACAGTACCGAAGAAGTTAAATAGAAATAACGAAGAATTTGAGAATAATAATCATCACGGTAGTTTATTGGATACGATATAGGATTTTAGATATAGTGTTTCAGCCTTCCTGGAGAATCAAATTTCTAGGTGCTGAAAGTAACATAAAAGGTAATGCATAATCAGATATTACTGTGAACCATTTAGAGACGTTTATTCATGACATTGATTGGGTTATTTTTATTTTTATCTCAAAAGGTTTTCGTTTAAAAATACACCTTTTACTCTCTTAGTTTCACTTAATGTTAATCCTTTCTGGAATATCTTATTATTTACTTTTACTATAAGTAAGTGTGTTTAAGTGGTTTAAACACTTAAACTTAAGTGTTTAATTAAACTTAATTGTTTGAGTGTATTATGCATTTATTCATTATATATCAATACACTTCCAGCCATCGTGTTGCTCTTCCTGGAGGTGCTCTGTTCTTCTTGCGTGTTATTGGTGGAAGACGTGATTCTGATGGTGGTACTTACTGGTGTGTGGCTCGGAACTCTTTCGGTGTTGTAAGATCAAAGAACGCTACTCTTACTGTTGCTTGTAAGTATTTTTTTTTTACAACCGGGTCTCAGCGAAGATAATACCCATATGATTGACCTGTTATTCTTTTTTTTTCGGAAAATTTTACGTCATGCCTCAAACTGGAATTTGTACAGTTTCATCTAAAAGTGTAAAGCAAATTATTTAAAACCTATTACTGATGGTAGGGCCATATCCAGGATTTTTCGGGGGGGGGGCACAAAAGTTTTTTTCTGGGGAGTGGTAAAAAAAACACATAAAAAATTGGTTTATATACATTTTTGTTACGTTTGTACGAGTTGGACCAACAGGGGAGGGGGGGGGGTCAACCCTCTTCCCCCCGAATACGGCCTTGAATGATGGTAGTACTCTTTTTAACTGCAGTGCAGAATACATTGTTTGAAAATGCATACCAGGACTGTGCATCTAGGGTTCGGAGGTGAGCGTCTTGTTCTTTGGCAGAGCTAAAATCAAGATATTCAGGGGCTGATAGAGATAATTTGGAATTGGAGGACCAATCAATAGTCAAATCAAAATAGGGTACATGAAAAATAGTAAGCAATACCGTTAACTGCCGTATAATAATTGCTGTAATCATGGTATGGTAATAAGTACATTGATACGTCTACATTTGAATCGCTAACCTCAGTCCTGGCTTCGATTATTCTGATGGACTTTTGAAGCGCAAGGGATGCAGTTGGTTTTCAATTGTCTGACAAGCAAAGGTTCTTTCAAGTGTCTTAACGCGCTAGAAAAGAAATAAATAATTTCTAGCAGGTCGAAAATGCTGTTAAATAATTAATGTAATCGATTTGATGCTTTCCGTTGCTAAAAGCTTTAATTTCAACTTTATTCATTTTACATTAACTTTATGCCTGATTAATAAAGGTAAATACATCTATTCTAAAGTCGTTTTTTAGTTTATATATTTAATATATAATAAGGATATTAATAATTAGTTATTGTGGTCTCTTGTATTTTTTCATTTTAGCCTCAAACTAATTTTACTTTTTTTTTTCTTTTCTTTCACATCTTTGGCCTTTTAATGCAGGTCTTATATAATATTTTCTTTCTTTAGGACCAAGGCCGTACCCAGGATTTTTTTCGGAGGGGGTTTTACTCACCCTTTTTTTTTGGGGGGGGGGAGGAGGGGGTTTACACAAAAAAAAACTCAAAAAACGCATACCAAAATTGTTTATGTCCATTTGTGTTACTTTTTTGAGTCAGACAAATATTGGGGGGGGTCAAACTCCTTACCCCCTCCCCCTGGATATGGCCTT
Source organism: Artemia sp. Qi Xiang Cuo (assembly GCF_049724085.1). Taxonomy (NCBI): domain Eukaryota; kingdom Metazoa; phylum Arthropoda; class Branchiopoda; order Anostraca; family Artemiidae; genus Artemia; species Artemia sp. Qi Xiang Cuo. The sequence goes on from NC_142796.1 coordinate 34,898,116, forward strand.
GTTTGGACCCCTGCTTCTGCACCGTAATTAGCCACTGATATAATTGATATGCTGGATCGATGATAGTTATAAAACATTGTAGGCTACTCATTTCGAAAATTCTCCCGCCTTGTTAAAATCCCATTATCTAAGTTATATCCCTAATGAAAATTATTGCACTTTTTTGTTTTTGGCACCGCCACTGATCAATACTAGTTCTGAAAAGTCAAAAATTAATGGTAACAAATGATTCATACTAATCAAATATTGGTTGAATGGAAATGAATCTGAATCAGTACTAATTAGGCCGATTTTTTCCCATCAATATTTTTGTTTTGACCTGAGGTTAAACATGGTAAGGAATAACCATTTGTGTAAAGGGAAAAAAAATAAAAAATAAAATACGTGATGTAGTAGAGCTTTGGTGGCAGGCTTTAGATAGTGTCGAGGGAATCTTCTCCAAATTTTATTTTAGCATTCTCAGAAATGTTGTAGACAGAGGTGCATCCATAACTTTTGTTGGGGCGGGGGATTTCCTGGGGAGGGGGTCAAGGCCCCTTATGATTCTCCTGCCCCCTGGAAGTTCCCTTGTCTTTAGAAACTTAGTACTTAATTGTGGAGTAGTCTATTGTTATAAAGCACGTTTTTTCTAGATGTAATTAAAATTGGGGGGGGGGGGGTATTTTGCAATTGTTCTGTGGAGCCTCTTTGATTCTTGTTATCGCTGTCACATTTGTAAGTGACTAAGGTATTAAAACTTATAATGTAAATGTCTCGTGCTATAAATTATGTTTTTTTTAAAGATTTATCTATCTTTACAACAGAGTTGAATGAAAGAACATTTTAAAAGCAATTACTGCTCAAACTCCGCATTTGTAATGGCAGAGATTTATGTACTCTTTAATGCCTGGGTAATTGCCGTACCTTCTCTACGTGGTGCTAGTTACATTATGTAGCTGAATTGGCATATATATCTACCTAATGACCTACCATATACTCTATCTTGTTTCCCCTTCTTCTCTTCTATTATACATTATATCACCAGCTATATTTCTTCATGTTCTTGCTAAATTGTGAAACGTAGTAGGCCTATTATTATTCAAGAAAGCAATATACAATATCTTCACAAGTTAAGACTGTGCTTCTAAAATTAGTTACAGTTATTTCGAATCATTCGATATGCACTAAATATAGTTAATTCTAATAAAAACTAATTTTGAAGTATAATTTATATCTAAAAAGTTAAAGAAAAGTAAAACATTAGCGTAGTAGCCCGTACTGTACGAAGAAATAGGCATTTTTCAATAAAAATACCTTAAACAGAATTTTTTAAAATCTAGAGGGCACATGCCCCCCTCCAGTTGACTCCGCTGCTTAGGCTCTTATTAAAATAGCTTCCAATCTTTGGGAAACCTATCAAATTTGTTTACATGTATTTTTATTACGTTTTTATGAGCCGGACATTTTTTGGGGGGGGGGCAAACCCTGAGCCCCTCCTGAATATTGCCTCGGTCCTTCGCTATGTTTGTTCAAATGCTTGACAAATCCATTTTCACTAGGCAGGGCCGTATTCAGGATTTTGTTTTTGGGGGGGGGGTGTTTCACACAGATTTTTTTCGGGGGGGGGGGCTTACGCAAAAAAAAAAACAACTCAAAAACGCATAAGAAATATGTTTATATCCATTTTGTTACGTTTTTACGAATCAGACAAACATTTCGGGTTGGGGGGTTCAAACCCTCCCTGGATACGGCCTTGTCACTAGGTATACCTAGTGAAGGAAATAATGGCAATAAAAGATACATCGTCCTCTAGGTTTCTGCTCCTTTACAAGTTGTCAGTTCGTTATTTTTCAGCAATCCTGCGGTTTTAATGGTTCACCATAAGAGGACAGGTTTTTGGCATGCATCTTCTTTTAGATTAAAAATATGCAGAAAAAGGTTTCAGAAACATTCGAAACAAGGACAGTTTTTATTCTTTAGCAGGGTTTAATAATTCTTTAAGATAAACTCAAAGTAATATCTTAGTTTTGGCCAGATGAGTGTATGGATCTCAAATTCATAGACCCAATGATAGAAGTATCTTGGTCCTTTCGTTGTCAGTTGCAACTGCAGTCTTATTGCAAAATCGCATGGCTTGCAGAGAAAACAAATATCAATAAGCACATTTTAATGCGCGTTGACACCAAAGGTACCTAACCTTAGGCAGTAATTTGAAGCCATAATTGAAAACATAAAGTTTTAAACTGTAATAACACTATTTAGTTTCGTATTCTATGTGAATAGATCTCTCTTTAAAAAGTCTTGTTTTACGCTCCTCTAACTTTGCACCAAGTGCACTTAACAGGGGGATATTTCCGTACTAAAATCTCACGGCCTTAACTCGCTACGGCAAGCTTTGTTCTTTGTCATCGACTCCATGAAATCCTTTCTAAGATGTGTAATACTAGTCCTTGCTGTTCTTTGGAGCGGTAGCATCAAGGGAGTATCCAGGATTTTTGTTCGGGGAGGGGAGGTACAATAAACCCTTAAAAACGTATCCACAATTTGTTAATATGCATTTTTGTTACGTTTTCACGAGTCGAAAAAAATTTCGGGGGAGGGGGCTCATATCCGGTACCCCCTGGATACGGCTTTGGGTAGCATTCTCAGAAGGGCGACCAAATTTTCGAAGAAAAAAAACACGCAAGTTATTTTATGTAAAATAAAAATGTCTCTTTCGGAACACAAAGTTTTAGAAAAAAATTCTTTATACAAATATATTAAATACAATTTAATGTTTTTAACAGTTTTACAAATATAGTGTTTATAATATGTAGTATGATGTAAACACTGTAAGTAGTTTTATTTAATTTTATTGTAGGGAAAATCTTAACTACAATCCTTACATTTTCTAAATTTCTCTTGGGTCACTCAACTGTTAACATATTTACTATTTTAAACGGTGTATTTGATATAGAACATATGCCGTCCCACTTTGCCTAATAACTTCTATTATTCTCCCTTTTCCTCGCCATCATATTGTACGATGATTTTACGATTTTTGTATTTAGTTAATTTAAAAAAAAATTTTAGGCAGAAAATTTAGAAAACAAATATGAAAAACTGAATTTAGAAAATTTTTGAAAACTAGTTTCTTTTAACAAATATGAGTTATGACCTTGTTATTTGCCAGAAACAGTAAAAATTTGCTCTAAATGTTGGCAATGATTAGGGATAATGATGAAATGGGTGTAGTAATGAAATCTAATCCACTAGTATCACTGATCTCATCTAAGGTCAATTTCAAAATACTTACGAGACACCCTCCTAAGACACTACAAAAAAAGATTTCGCATTAAAAAATAGAAAATCACAATTTTTTGAAACTGTATATTTGTAATTTTGAAAGGCTTTTGTGACAGGCTTCGTAGACAGTCTATAGCTCTTCCTATAATGCCTCGTAAATCCCTGTCCAGACTGTTTCCTACTAAACTTAACAATCTAACAGATTTACATGATAAGACATTTTGATAAGCAATTGCTGGTTATATTCCTTGTTTGTGGCTGGAAAGATTTATGCAGTCCTTTATTTCTTAATGGCTGCTGGAATCTCTCTGCAGGGGGCTGCATTTGGCTGCTAAATCGTACGTGTCACTATATCGAGGGGCTTTCTGTATGCGTAAGTTGATACTTTAAGCCAATTCTTCAGAGAGACTTTGTTCCAAAAAAAGGGATGAGACAGTAAATCTCCCCAGGATGTCTCATTAGCAGGGCTTAGTATGTTTGTTTAATAGGGTAAATTCACCCATTGTCAGCTTAGAGGGGGAAATAATTAGCTGAGAATTATATTGACGAGTATTTATTATAAATGTTATACTCGCAAACAACGGATTCCGTGCGTAGCTTGGGTAGCTGTGTTGGCCTCAGGTGGCTTGATACTGAGGCGAGTTGTTAGTAGTATTAGTAGTAAACAACGGATTTAAATGTGTGGAGAAGTTTGTGCAATTTATTACCCAAAATTAGTTGTAATTGTTATGGCATTATAATTGGTTGGAAACTTGGTAGCGAAAATTACTTTTTAATCTACCCTAGCAGGACAGGAGACTAGAATTGATAGAATTAATGGAACTGCGTTTTACTAAAATACAACCAAATTATTTTACGGACTTAAAAGAATCTAGCGATTGAAAAGTAATAAATTGAATTTAGCTAATATCATGGAATTTTGTGTGTTTTAATTCAGACATACTGAATTAAAAAAACAAAGAACTTTAGATACATCGTGTTTGTACACATCTACCAAAAAGAGTATTTTTTTCCCTGAACCCGAACATGTTTATCTGGATTTCTTCTATGCCAAACTTGGATTCAACCACTTAAAATGTATAGCCTAACTGATGTTCATCCAAACAGCGCATTTTTTATTTCAGACATTTTTCTTGAGTCTTTCGGCTAATGTGCCGCTAACCTTGGTAAGCGGCACATTAGGTTGTGTGTCCATACAACAGAAAACAAGACCCTCAATATCAAACAGTTCGTGGTAACGATCTGTAAGTAAGGAGCGACCCGGCTCAATAGTAACCGAAACTCTAAAAAACGGAATTTTGATACCAGTAGATACATCAAAAGAATGGGATTTTTGTTCTGATTTTAGATATATGACTTTATCAACGTTTAGTTCTTCCCATTAAAAGTTACGAGTCTGAGAAAGTTTGCCTTATTTTCGAAAAAAGGGGAAACACTCCCCAAAAGCCCCCTAAAAGTCTTAGTGTAAAGAGCGAGGCATTGAGGAGGGGACAACCCCTTTCATATACGGAATGATTTCTGTTCGTTTTCATGTTTAATGTCGCTCTTTACTTTCAGTTAAAAAAAAATTTAGAATAAGGATCGGCAGCACTTATCCTTGCGCTTAACTTCAGTGGCGACTGTCAAAAAGGTATGTCAGCTACTAAATTTTGGTAAATTCTTCGCTCAAGCTGTGTTGGCAAGGTTACCAACCCGTTTTTAGCTCAATGAAAAAAGCCACAGTAATACCTTGGTTGACATTTAGACTACAAATAACAGTTCAAATAGGGATAAATCCTTTTATTAGACAATGAAAAACAATGGTAAAATTCTGGATATTTCGATCACATACCCAGCTGCCGTCATCAGCATATAAATTTATCCGTATTTGAACGCTTATTTAGTTATATGCACGTCATGGAATGGCAATGGGGTCTTTGAAAGTACCCATATATAGACTAATACTGAAAAACGTTACTAGAATTTATGTTTTGTAAAATTAAAGTAGCTTAACAAACTTGACCGCAAGGAAACTTGGTCATCAGAAATTAAAATGGTGATTTTTTTTTAATTGGCGACCTAATATCTTGGTTCTTCCGCACAAAAAGCCAATTATTATGGGGAAGGAGAAATTTCGGTTTCAAACAGGCCAATCCCGCATCCTGCTTTTTTCGGCTTGAGGTGGGACATTTGGGGAAATGCCTATGTTCAAGTTAATCGCTGAAATAAGTCTTTTATTTCCTATAAGACATGTATCAATCGAAAAAACACTTTATCAGTATTTCAGACGCCTATCCCTAGGGGTACTGAAAAGGGGGCGGTTTTTTAAAGAATTTGACCTGATGAATGTTCACGTTGTATTTATTTTTACCAGGGGCTTAGTAAGGGATTACTAATTTTACCAGGGGATTAGTAAAACAACTAATCTCTTGACGAATTAGGGTACGTTACATAATAAAGAAGGCTCCTCTTAAAGGCTAGTTGTTGTATTGTTTTTCATCAGTTTTTTTTATATACAAACATTAGCATGGCGTTAATATTTACCACTTATGTGTTGGTTTACCTAATGTTTTAGGATTCTTACGTAGGCTCTATGAATGAGTCTGTTTTATACTAAAGATATTTTTTACGTAATAAAGCAATACAAATTTTTTTATCTTTTTTTTCGCCACCTTTTAACGACTCTGGCCTCAGTGTTCAAATCAAAAATATTCAAATTATCATTCATAAATATATGTGGTTCACATGGTTTTTTACTTTTACCGCACAATAATAGAATAAAATGTGTTTATATTTTAAATATTTTAATGGTTATTAAATTATTCATGGTTTTGATAGGTGGTAGGAATTATTGAGATTGCTTTATTTTCTAGAATCCCAATACGAATGTTTTGTCTATTAATCAACATTTTTCCAATGCCAAGTCAATTTTTAGACGATCTTTTATTCATAACAAAAGAATAATACCGTACCTTCCCTCTTTTTCTTTTCCATAGAAAAGAGGAAATTAATGCTCTAATGAAAGAAGAGACAATAAGAAAAATTCTAATCCGGAAAGAAAAGAATTCAATATTGGAAAAATCAAGAAAACAAGATGTCAGAAACAAAACCGTTCTCTCAGTATTGTTCTCCTGGAAAAATCAATATTATCAAGTACCCCTTCTTAAATAGATTTTTTAGGGATTTTGAAAGCACGCAATGTGAAAAGGTCCCCTTCGGTATTATTGACTCTCATTGAATAAGGAGGCATCCTCATCGTAAAATTTTTGTCCCTGACAATAATATAATTCAAAGAATACATTTTGACCATAGACATACATAGTATAAATCATAGGACGATCACTGAATTTTGTAGAGAGGAATCAGTGCTCATATATATATATATATATATATATATATATATATATATATATATATATATATATATATATATATATATATATATAGGCTATATATATATATAAACATAAAATTTATAATACTGTGAATGTCCAAATCAAACAGTTCGTGGTAACAAACTGTAAGTAAGGAGCGACCCGGCTCAATAGTAACCGAAACTCTAAAAAACGGAATTGTCATACCAATAGACATATGAAAAGAATAGAATTTTTATGCTGATGTCAAATATACAAGTTTCATTAAGTTTAGTCCTACCAATCAAAAGTTACTTGCGTGAGAAAATTTCACTGATTTTCAAAAAAAGGGGGAACACCCCCTTAAAATTATAGAATCTTAATGAAAATCACACCATCAGATGCAGCATATCAGAGAACCCCACTGTAGAGGTTTCAATCTCCTATCTACAAAAATGTGGGATTTTGTATTTTTTGCCAGAAGAAAGATCACGGATGCGTGTTTATTTAATTTTTTTCCCAGGGGTGATCGTATCGACCCAGTGTTCCTAGAATATCGCGGGAGTGTTCATTCGAACGGAAATCAAAACTTCAAGTGCCCATTTTAAGTGACAAAAAAATGGAGGGCAACTAGGCCCCCTCCCACGCTCATTTTTTCCCAAAGTCACCCGATCAAAATCTTGAAATTTCCATTTTGTTCAACATGGTCGAAAACATAATAACTATGTCTTTTAGGATGACTTAATCCCCCAAAGTCTCCGGGGGGAGGGCTGAAAGTTATGAACTTTACCCAATGTTTACATATAGCCTAGTTTTGGTCATTTGGAAGTATATAGGCGTTTTCTGGGGAAATTTTTTCTGTTAGTGGTGGTGGGGGGGGGGGTTTATGTGGGAGGATCTTTCCACGGAGGAAGTTTTCAGAGGGGAAGGGACATTGCCTGATTTCACAGCATTATTAAAAAAAAACATCAGAAATTGAATTTAAAAAAAAACAACAAGTTTTCTTACTGAAAGTAAGGAGCAAGATCAAAATTTAAAACCAACAGAAATTATTACGTATATGACTGGGATCGCCCCCTAGTCAATACCTTGCTTTTTACGCTAAAGTTTTTTTTAGTACTTTCATTAGAGCTTTTTATTCTAATTAACGGCCTTTGTGATTAAGTGGTCATTTTTAAAGAATTGGAAAAAAATTTGAACTTTAGCGTAAAGAGCGAGTTATTGACTAGGGAGGCGAACCCCCTAATATACGTATTAAAAATATATGAATATAAAAGTTCGTTACGTAAGTTAATTCGTAAGTTACGTATATTTATTACTAATAAAAACGTTCGTAAATAAAATTAAACAACTTTCGAGAAATCCATTTAGCCAAAAAAAAGAGTAAAATTAATATGCAAATTTCGTTTTAATTATTCATGTACGGTGAGCCAAAATCAAAACCTGCATTAATTCAAAAACGTTCAGAAATTAAGTAAAAAAAGCAAGTTTTTTTTTAAACTGAAAGTAAGGAGCGACATTAAAACTTAAAACGAACAGAAATTATTCCGTATATGAAAGGGGCTGTCCCCTCCTCAACGCATCGCTCTTTACGCTAAAGTTTGACTCTTTCTCACAATTTCATTTTTTTAAATAATAAAAAACTTTAGCGTAAAGAGCGAGGTATTGACTAGGGGGCGAACTCCCTAATGTACGTATTAAAAATATATGTTTATAGAAGTTCGTTATGCAAGTTAATTCGTAAGTTACGTATATTTATTACTAATAAAAACGTTCGTATGTAAAATTAAACAACTTTCGAGAAAGTTTTTTTCTTACTTGATAGTATTATAGAGAGAACTTTCTCAAGTCGACCCCAAAGATTCTGTTCTATACTCTAAATTCCGTGCACCCCTCCATTGAGAGCCCCTGGTCAAGAAGACTTGATCATTTTATCTTTGGGTTCCCAAAAAACAGGTTACACCACAAATCAGGTCTATCAATAATTCTTGACTGGTCTTTCGTTATCGTAAAGTGCCCCCCCAACTCTGAAGGACATATAATGTCTTGATTTCCTTATTTCCTTTGCCAAAAAATTTCCCCATTGAAGAAGAGAGGACCATTACTCAACGAATTATGGCAGATTCAATGTGTCTTCCATATCTAGAAAGGATGTTCACACTTCGTAAAACTTGGGGGAGTTCTAAAGATTGCATTTGGGTCCAATTCGAAGATTGAAAATTTATGGGGCACTTAGGCGTGTCTGATAAATATTTTACATGACGTATCTGGGTGACATTTTAATCAAGAAAGGGTAAGATATTATTTGAAATGAATGTAAATAATGTTGATTTTTTTCTTTTTTTGAATAAGATCATGTATTTTATCCTATAAGGGAAAAGCATGTGTGATCAATTTTAACGACATCTAAAGACTTATCGCTAGTCTCAGGCAATTTGTCTTTATCCTTGGTGATATTTTGACCGTTTTTCTAGTAATTCTTCTGCAAAAATTTGTAGAACTTCGATTTAGCTGAATCTTTTAGGAATAATATTTTTCTTTTTTTTAAATACTGATAGAACGCGCACGTAATTCGTGTTCGATTTTACCTCTCCTTGTGATATACCTAGTTTCGAAAGCGCCCAAATGATAACTTTCCTGTATTTTTTGATTTCTAGTATTTTTTGGTGCATTAATTTAATCCTTTTCACTAAAATAGGAAAGATTGTACTTTTCCTTTTAATTCAAAAAAAAAAATATATATAAGTTTACGTAAGTGTCTGATATTTCCTAGTTTTACAGCTCGTTATAATTCATGAAAATAATTCTTGCGGAAAATGTTTTACAAATTGAATCAATATTGAACTAAATACCATATATAGGCTATTGATATAAAAACTTTTTCTTACAAATTTAACTTAGATTGTGACACGTATTCCTTCTCCTAGTCATTATTCACTACTGTCAACTGATTTTTTTTGTATTCTTTTATTTATTTTTGTAAGTTATTATCTCAAATAATTTTTTGCAAAAAAGTTTAAAAAGGCAATTTGGCCTAAATATAAATGCACTAACTTTTTACTTAGGTGAATTTTGTATTTGTAACCCGCCCTGCTCTTGTTATTCAGCTACCGCTAGCTTAAAGAATTTAAGGATTATATATACTCCATTAATTTTCCATTGGTCAACTCTTTTCTTCAATTTGATTTAACGGCAAACAAGCAACGGGAAATTCACGAAGTAGCCTATATATAATTTCGGCTATATACAGGGCCGTATCCTGGATTTTTTATCAGGGGGGTATTTTTTGTTGGGGTGAGGGGGCTACTCACCCCAACATTTTAGGGCGGGACTCAAACCCCCTACCTCTCCCCCCTGGATACGGCCATAACTATATATTTGCACATTTGGGTGGGGATAGAGCAAAAAAAAAGTAATTCGCTTTTAGGAATGATAAATGGAAGTATTTTTGAATATTTAAAACTAATTTTCAGAATTTTATAGTGTTTCCTTAGAAGGGGCAGACCACTATATCTATACCATTTATTTATGCTCGCTTCTTCTCAAAATATAATTCTAGTGAGCTAAGATATAAGTATTTGCTGGTCAAATTTTTGGGTGGGTATGGACTTCATCCACAGGAGCTGACTGTTTTATGTAACATTTTAAGTATACTGCTAAAAGGTCTGATTGTGATTCACCCTTCTTTGCTTATTTATTATGTCATAGTATGCGTGTTACACAATATATATTTTTTCTTCATAATTATGCTGTCGAAACCTAACACTTCATACATCCCCAAAATAGCAATAAATTGTAAAAAAAAAGATAAGCAGAGAAAAAATAAAAATAAAAGCTTGATAATCTTGCGATACTACGGGACAAATTATTACATAGATTGCAATTCTCTGCTCCAAGTCTAACACATTTAAGGCGTGTATCAGCACTATGTAAAAATTAAAGTGAATTACCATTTTAAATTAAGGCAGCTTAACTAAATTCAGAGACTAGATTCGGTCCCCTTTTTTAGCTTAAGCAACGAAAGCTTAAGGGCTATTTGAACGCCAATTGGGATATTTGAAGTCTCGTATCATCGAAAGATATGGCAGATGTTAAATTATTATGCTGCATTAGGGATTTAATGTTCATGAGTACTTAATTTGCATCTCAAAATCAATATGTAAAATTAAAGAGAATGATTAAATTTTTTGTTGAAAAAAGAATCACTTGTAAAATGGTATGATAAAATATGGTTCACCGTAATTGCTATAGGCTAGTAGTATCAATAATCATATATTAAAGTTTCATCCAAATACAGGAAGTTTGATTACTCTTGTATTTTTCCTCTCGCTTTATAAAATATTTAGGTATTCTAATTATGTTCCAAACACTATGATTTCTAATTATGTTCCAAACACTATGATTTAACAGCAACCTGCTTTAAAGTGGAAACTTTACGCAGTGGCAAAACACAGTTTAATTTCAAAACTAGAACTTTCGATTTCCAATCAAAAGAGCCTCCTCCAAAGTTTATACGACCACCCCTTCCATATAAGCCTTATATCTTAACAATGGGCAACTTACATAACTTACAACCCTTGCCCACGGGGTTTGGGGGTCTTGTCAACCCCGGAGCCATAGTTATTTGAGCTTTGGAATATTTTAAACAAAATGGCTCAAAATCTTGATCGCATACATTTGAGGAAAACAGGGCGTGGGGGAACTAGTATCCCTCCAACCATTTTTTATTCTGAAAAGAGTACTAAGACTTTTGATTTTCAATTGAATGAGCCCCTCCGAAATTTATGCTACCACCCTATCCATAAGAAGCATCAAACCGAAAAACATAAAAAAAAGAATATTGCCCAATTTTAATGTGCCAAGAGAAAATAATGTTTGTTGTTAAAGAATTGGACTACCATTTTGTTTCAAAATTTGGTTCTTTTTCCAAAATGACTAAAAAGCCTAAAAATCAAAAATTATTTTTCATTTTTCGTTATATTCCAAGTCTTTAAGGCTATAAAATATATTCAGTAGCCTAAGGTAGACTATTGTATCTTTGTTGTAGTTGTTTACGGTTATACGCGTTCAACCAATAGGTCATATGCGTTCGTATCACTTGGTTGGTACTTATGCATTATTCGGTACCCACCGCTATAGACTATACAAGCAAATACTAAAGGAAACCAGTCAAACAGGTATTTCCAAGAGATAAATTGATCGTAAAGCGTGGCTTCTCATTGAGTTTACAATATTTAAACTGTTGTTTTCTGGGGTTTAGAGAGGGGGAAGGTACCTAGGCTAGGTTACGTATTCAATATATGCTATGCTTTATCCCCACCCCCCTAATGTAGAAATATATTGCCCAAACTTGATTCTAAACTATTATATATTCAACCTATTTTATTTTATTCATCAGCGTTAACCAAACTTGACTTTTTTCGTGGGTACCGTATAATGCATAAGTAACACTTGGTTTATCTATGCCTTCTGTAGTCACTAGCTTGCTTGGGTGTCACTTCATACAATATTCACTGAACTAGATAATCCCTAAACTTTTTATTGGTAGGGGATTATTCACCTGCAGCAACTGCCTGCATTGGAAAATAGGAGTCAAAATAATGCAACTATGCTTTGTCAGGCAGCAATTAAATTACGTGAACAACAATATTATAATAAAATAATACGTTTTTACATTATAACCTATCACATACTTCCAGATATAGAAAGTTAATGAGATAAAATAAGGATAATAAAACAAATAAAATAATAAATAGGATGAGTTTAAAATAAAATGATATGGGAAGGGGCAACATGACCTGCAAGATTAAAATAATATGGAACCATCTACCACTTATCTTCCTATTTATAGGGGTTATTCACCAGCAGCAACTGCCAGCATTTATAAACAGGACCAAAATGATGCAAATTACTTTATCAAACAACAATTAAAAATGCTTATGCAACTCAATTATAATAAATAATACAAATAACTTGTAACCTGTCACCTAAATCAAAATATAAACAAATAAAACACAAATAAGACAACTCTAAAAAAAAACATGCAGGAAAAATTTAAGAGAATGAACCAAACCAGTATTTTTAACCAAATTACTTAATATTTTTGTGCTAGGTCGTCCAGGCCAAAATCAAGGAAAAACAGTGGGGAGATAACTAGTCATTTGTCCGAGAAGGGGCTAAACCTAGATCTCTGTAACCTAGTTTTAGCACCTTCTGGTCTAGGTATAGACTCCTTTCCTTTACGTTTCCTTTCTGCTGTGCCAGCTCTGCTGGTATCTGCTGACATTGTGGGAAGGCTTGAACCATCTCTCTTTAGTTTTTCAACTGAGTTATTCAGGCTACAGACTGAATTTTGAAAATGTTTTGGTGCTAACTTAAAGAGCAGTTCAGAAATAGATGCTATAGTCTGAGTTAGATCAGAGATCTGCTTTGTAACACCTTCATACATGGTCATGTACTTCATGTTCAGTTCTTCAACTGAAGGTTGATTAGGAGTCAGTGGAGTGAAATATTCTGTGTGTACCATGGGGATGTGTTCTGTATGAGTTGGAAGTCCTTTCTTCAAGACCTCAGCAGCAGTCCTCATGGGGACATTATTGGTGAATGAGTAAGTAGCAATAGCTTTCTCTGCAATCAGTATTGGGCACTCCTTGGAGTTAGCAGCATGGTTTCCATCGCAGGGCACTTGAGTACCTGATCTTGCTTTACTGTTTTGGCTGGGTACATTCATTATGGGTGTGTTGTCCACTACATAGTAGGCATCTTCTGCCTCTGCGGCAATTTGAAGCCATGTGGCCAAAACCTTGGAAATTTAAGCACTGTATTGCCCGGGGGATAAACTGCTTAAATGTATACCTTGCACCTCAAACAAGAGATTTTCAAAAGATTTTTGCACCCAAAGCAGAGGAAGCTGAACATCCTGATAGAAGGTGCAAACTAAAGGGATAACTGATGGGTTTGGGTGGGTTTTTAAAGGCTTATGTAACTTGTTGTATTCTATTGTCAACTGGGACCTCTTCGACAAAAACATCCAGATGGGTGACCTCCTCAGTTGGGATAAATACAATGCCTTTTCTGTTTCGGATTACAGCAGGGTTGGAGCTAGGACCAAGCACAAACTTCACCTTACAGCCATTTACTGCTACATCTGAAATAGAAAGTATAGCAGCAGCTACTGACTAGTTTGCAGCTATTATGATAATAGAGCCATCTGGTCCAAGTCTTTCTAGCATTGAGCCATAATGGCCCCTACACTCATATTTTTGGAGGTGTTCAAACAGTCTTTTTGCAATAACTGTTCCACTCCCAAAAGTCAATGGTTTATTGGTATCATTTGTACCTTCTACGCCTAGGGCCAGAATCCTTACACTAAGATTGGTAACAGGACCACTAACTGTCCTGTCAGTCAGGACAAATAAAACACCACTAAATTAAAAATAAAAAGACAAAATAGCAAAGTCAAACAAATAATACAAATACAAGCAGAGAGGGGTGGCTTCTGTCAATAGTTGGCTACCCTGTATTAAGCATGCGCATATATCAGAAGCAGGCACTGCAATGAATGGCCAAGCAAGGTTGAAATGGGCTGATAAGCACTCTCAAGCAAGCACAGTTAAAACAAATGAAGCCAAAATTGAACTGCACACCAAGTGTACAGGCATCAGAGACCCCAAGGGAAGAGCCCCTTATAATCTAATCAACAAACCATGTCACAGAGCTAACCCAACTAAGGTAATAGCAATATTAAATATATTTGGTGTATTTGAAATTCAGTTCATCTTTTCCCCTTTGGCATTGTATCTTTAGATTTGATTGCCCAATTACTACTTCTTCTTCTTGTAGATTTGCATTCGGAATTCCGCGCACTTCCTCAGCCTGTCAGAGCCATTCAAGGTGAAACTGTTTTACTGGACTGTGAACCACCAAAGGGTCAACCTGAGCCACAGGTTCGTTGGAAGAAGGATGGACACATACTTGATATTGTGAGCATGACACCTCGGTGAGTTCAAAAAGTCGAAAATCCATTGCCCCTAGGACCGTACCCAGGATTTTTTTGGAGCGCGGGAGGGGGGGGTTACAAATAACGCATCAAAAACTTGTTTATATGGATCTTTGTTACGTTTCTACGAGCCAGAAAAAAAATTTCGGGGGCGGGGTGGGTGGGTAATACAGCCTTGATTGCCCTTATCAAGACTATGGATTGCTAATATAATTGCTGTTTAATATAATTGCTAATAGGTGGAATAAGGACTATATCTCCTCCCCCTCTGTGCTAAAAATGATGACAAGTAAAACAAAAATAATAGACAGGTAGTTTCTTAGAAAGGGTCCAAACCCAGACTACGTGTTAAAATGTACAGAAATTTGAAATTTTGGTATCTAAATCTCGGAAGAATTTCTAAAGCCACCTAAAATTATCTGTGTGTTTTTAAATGATTTCTAGGTTTTACTGATTTACGATAAAAGTTTTCTAACTAAACATTAGAATAATAAGATGTTTTTTATCAAAGTTCAAACATTATCAGAGGCAACGCTATAGCGTTCTGAATCCCTCTTTAAAACTGTGGAGGGTTGTGTCATCCCCATAGACATCGTTATTTGAGCTTTTGACTATTTTTAACATGATAGTCAAAATTAGATCTGTTAAAGAGAACAAAAGTCACGCCAATCAAGAATTTGGTTACTGTCCCCTTCCCCCTCTCCTAACTGTAGAAGTCTTAAGCCTACTGCGTCATTTGCGTTTTACTGAAAACGAATTAGATTACAAATATTTTCTTTCGTACTTAAAATACTGAAAATAAAAATCATAGTGAAATAAAATCTTGAATTTCTGAGCTTTAAGCAATTAATATAATTATATATTAAATATTCAGTTTAATTTTATTAGTTCCTTCCAAGGACTGTTCAAGAGACATTTAGTTTTCAATACGGTAAAACGTAAATGCCTCAGTTGGGTTTAGACTTTTACAGTTAGGGAAGGGGACAGTAGCCAAACTCTTGTTTGTAGTGATTTTTATTCGGTTTAAGTTTGATTTGAATGTTTGATTTAGTTTTACTAGTTTTAAGATTTATTTATTTGTTTATATTAGTGCCCATTGTATGTTTGTTTGCTATGATTGTTTATTTGATTTCTGCTCGTTTTGAGTTTCATTTATTCTTTAATAGTGATTTTAGATAGTTTTAAACTTTAATTATCACATGACTCAATTTCAGATGGTCTAGAGTTGAACAATACTCTTTACTTTTCTTTGAAACACTTCTTTTTCGGAAAATATTTTTTTGATTAATCAATCTATAGGGCTACATCCTCTCCTTGACTGATGTTTTAACATTTGAATAGTTTACTAATGACATTAAATCTTGAAATAAATTGACTTTATAATTCAGTGAATCTCGCAAAAAACAGCCCTTTGGGTCCCTACTAACAAGTTTTCTGTATATTCCTAGTTTTCTATGTCCCCCTTGTTTTCAAGCAGAAAATTTTTGGTAAAATGTTCAAGCTAAGTTGACGTATTTCCAATTAATTTCCCCGATATAGCCCTATAAATAGTTGTAACCTTACAATGTTGTATGAAGGTATCTCTACATTTCAAATTAAACTTGGCATGCAATAGAACCAACGGCGTATCCATGATTTTTATTCGAGAGGTATTTATATTTTTTTTGGGGGGGGGGGACAAAAACTAAAAAAAAATGCATCAAAAATTTGTTATATGAATTATTGTTACGTTTTTACGATTCGGGTGAAAATTTCGGGTTGTAGAGGGGGGTCAAACCTTTTAACCCAACCTGTAACCAAACCCCTTCCAATCTGTAGACCAAATCTAAAAATAGTCGTAACGCTACAATACTACATAAAGGTGTCTCCACATCCAAATTAAAATATGCTTGCAATAGAACACATTGTAATTGAAAGGAACATTGTTTAAATTTATTCTATAGTCTCCCACTGTTTATACTGAAAACAAGAAACAACAATAATTAATACCTTTCTTTCCTGAAGTTTTGAAGTTGTTATTCTTACATTTCATTTTCAGACATGCTTCAAAATTTTAATCTCATCTTTATGTCGAGAAACCAATTTCTCCGGCGTTTAATTAATATCTTTTATTACGACTGCTGACGCTAAAAGGAACTAACTATGTAGCATAGCTCAACTGCAATAAAAGTTAATTTTTTGGAGATTAAAATTCTGAACATAAAATGTAGAGATACAGGAATTAAATGTTTTTATTGGTTCAAGCCAGTTTTGTATGAGGTTGCGAATGAAATAAGAGTACCAATCTTGTAGTACAATGTTTTCTAAATTTAAACGAAAAGTCAACTGTTCAAAACCTATAATATTATTCTGTTAATTTGACCAAAATATATTTTTGAACGATTATCTATTTACGGTTATCTATTTTCTGATGATATATCTATTTTTTAATTATATGTTTTTGGATAATAAATCTAGTCTCCCAGTCTGCTAAAATTGGTTTAGTCAATGAAAATCATTACTGTTAACCGTTTTTTTTTTCAAAAGAGAAAAAGAGGCCACCTGATCATTTTCTCCTACCTTTGCCTTCATCTAGGCCATCCTTCTATGACATCCATTGCATTGTATTATTCATAGCATTCTGATTTCAAATAATTCATCAGTGTAGCATGAAAACCATAAGTTTTTTTCGGCCAAAAGTCTTCCCTGAGTACCTGGGTAGACGGTAATGACTGTAGGCTAGATAGGTAATGAAAATTCAGTTTCTTCTTGTGATTTTTAGGTACCTTTTAGAATGACAGGAATAAAATACCGAACATTTCTAATGTAGAAACCAATCTAATTCAAATATTCCATAATTATTGTGTGAAAATACCCCGTTTTCCTTGACAGTTTGACAACCCGTTCTAGCAGCTTGTCTAGATTTACCACTGAAAGCACATAGTTTATCACAGAGACTCTTTTTCCGTTAACTGTTTTAATGTTTAAAAAAAAACTATTCTCAGTTATGCTTGGTTAAATTTATCGGTAACTAGACAAAAAACCTCGTCTTCAAGTCTAAAAAAAGAAGAAGAATTATATCTCCTTCTGCTAGCCCTAATTCTTACTTCTATTTACACACGCATTATAGGAATCAGGAGGATCTAGTCACTAATGAATGAGGCTCACTGTGTGCAGCCAAAGGATCTTGGTTGCAGCAATAGCAGCAACCTAGTAAAGAACGAACCTCGGCCCATAGTTACCAAAAATGAAATGCGCGTTAAATAAAACTGGCTTCTGAGAAAAAATTATCATTTGTAGCTGATTCAGGAATGGTAACTACTATCTTAATTAGTCTGAGTAGTAAAATATTGTTTCAAAATCACAAAAAGGTTCAGCTCATGTTGCTAATACATTCAAGTCCACGTTAAATCAACTGTTTGGCATTTACAGACGTAAATCCAAGAGTTTAGTGAGAGTAGTTTGCTTACTCTAGCTAAATCTGGCCCTGTGTCGTAGGTACATAGAAGAAATATGAATTTTTGAATCAAATAAGCAATGATGTGGTACAAATATAATATTAGGCCCATTCTTTTGCACTAAGATCTTACATCTAAGGTCTCACATCTTTCTACAAAGATTTCTGTTCTTTTAACTCATCTTTGTTCTAAGATCTTACAGCTCACTGATGTTAGCAAAAAGTGTGAAAGACGCCATCTTTCTGCCATATAGAACAATGATGAGAGAACTTTGATGATACACTCATCATTGTTCTTAGACCGCTGACCAGAGCAGAATAATGAAATACGTTTGCAAAAGAACGCTAATAAGATGTAAGATCTTACTGCTAAGATTTCACTTTTAAGCGTTATTTCTCGAAACATGCAAGATCTTAGCACAAAGATTAGTGAAAGAACGGCCCTATTGTTATTCTTGTTTAAAGTTCTCGATTTTAGCATAAAACAAGCAACAATTCGTATTGAGAAAAAACGCATTTTGCGAAAAGTATTTCAGTGACCTGCAGATAACAGCCAACCATTTTCAATTTAGATTTGGTAACGTCAGCATTAACTTCAGCGGAAATTTGAGATGGTTGTTTTCAGGGAACGGAAAAATAAATTTCGCTGTTTTCCTGTTAGAGGAAACATTTTTTTGAATTTGGTATCTGTTTTCTTTAGGGTCCGTTTAGAAACAACGGGAAGCCTATTGATTACAGAAGTTACCTCAGCAGATAACGGAAGATATCAATGTGTTGCAGCCAATGTTGCAGGAAATCGCGAGTCACCTACAGCTCTACTTTCAGTTCATGGTAAGCTCTTTTTTCAGTAAGCTCATGGTAAGCTCTTAACATGGAGATGTAGGGGTGGCATTTGTATAAAATTTTGTGGAAGATCTCAGTAAAACCAAATCTCCTCAGTAAACTCTTCATCCTCAGTAAAACTGCTAAAACATCCTAATATTCTATACATGCAAAAATTCAGATATTTTCGACAACCGCTCCATTTCTGAGCAGATCTCTCCTTAGAATCTTACTTGATTGATCTGATCTTCCTTCACTAGACACCTTGGAGTAATTCTTTGCTGCAAAAGTTTCTTTTCATCCAGATTGATTAAATTTCTATAAAATCCCTGCTTTAGACTATCCACCCCACGGTATACTGGGGCTCCCAAATGGCAGCACTTCAGAGAAGCTAGAATAGAGCTATCATGGCAGGCTTTAATACCGCCAAAGATCTTCTGGCATCTGTAAGGGCAAGGTTTAACGCGCTGTTACTGAACCTCTTTAAAAACATCCTCTAGCCTTCTTCTAAGAAGTTTTCTCTCCATATGCGATGTAGACAGAGCTAGCTTTGGTAATTTTGAGAGTTTCCTAATTAAAGGCATTTAGTTTATATGAGGTTCAACGGATGCATCAAACCTAAAGATTGAAATGATAACCTGAATAGAGGGAGGTCGGTCAGTCCAGTTGTAGGAGGCCCCGTGACTTATACTCCAAGAAATTTAACTGTTGTTATTGATAAAAGTAAATTGGTAAAAAAAACGAAGAACTTTAGAAGAGGCTCTATAAATCTCTCGCAAACAGTTTGTGTTATGTAAGTAAGGAGCAATGTGGCTCAATAATAACCTAACTTTAAGAAACAAGGTTACGATAACAATAGAACAATAGATACATCAAAAGAATCGAATTTTAATGCTTATTCAAAATTTATAAAATTCATCTAAATTCATGTCCGAGAAAATTTACCCAATTTTTGAAAAAAAGGAGGAAACACCCCAAAACATCAAGTGATCTTAATAAATAGCACTCGTCAGATTCAGCATATTAAAGACCTCTACTTTAGAGGTTTCAAGCTCGTATATACAAAAATGTGGAATTTTTCATTTTTTGCAAGAAGAAAGATCACGAATGCGTGTTTATTTATTTTTTTATGTTTTTTCCCAGGGATGATTTTATCCAACCAGTGATCCTAGAAGATCAAGAGAGGGCTCGTTTGATCAGAAGTCAAAAATTCTAGTGCCCTTTTTAAGTAACCAAAAATATTGGCGGGCAGCTAGCCCCCTTGCAATGCCCCTTTTTGCCCCAAAGTCGTCCGATAAAAATTTTGAGATAACCATTTTGCTCAGCATAGTTGAAAGATCTAATAACTATGTTTATGAGGATGACTTGATCCCCCCACAGCCCCCTAGGGAAGGGCTACAAGCTGTGAACTTTACCCATTGTTTATATATAGTATTGGTTATTGGAAGTATACAAACATTTTTCTTCTGGGAGAATTTTTCTGGTAGTGGGGTTTACGGGAGAGGATCTTTCCATGGAGGGATTTCCGTGCGGGAAGGGCATTTTCCATGGAGGGGGAGCCAGATTTCTCTGCACCACTTAAAAAATGATCAGAAATTAAATAAAAAAATAGTTTTTTTTCCACTGAAAGTAACATTAAACCTTAAAACGAACAGAAATTATTAAGTATATGAGGGGGTTGTCCTCTTCTCAATTCAACGCTCTTTACGCCAAAGATATTTTCGAACTTTTAAAAAATCTTTTTATTCTATTCAAACGGCCCATGTGTTTTAGGAGTCGTTCTTAAAGAATTGAGACAAGTAGTCAAACTTTACCGTAAGGTGTGACGTATTGAGGATGGGGCAACCCACCTCACATACTTAATAATTTTCGTTCGTTGTAAGTTTTAATGTTGCTCCTTACTTACAGTTGAAAAAACTCGTTTTTTATTTAATCGTCGTACAAAACAAGAGATGCTAATACATTGCTTGTGGAAAATGGTATCAAACGCTGTTTCAACACGATAAGTATAAAAGAAAAAAGATAATATTTATTTTCGCAGACGTCAGAAATTGAAACACCGTGGAGGATTTTGTAGCAGTTATGTTTAGTTTAATTGATTTAGGAAAGGGCAAATTTTGGGACAAACTGAAAAAATTGAAAAAAAAACAAAATGTGAGCAATTAATATTATATGCATATATATATATATATATATATATATATATATATATATATATATATATATATATATATATATATATATATATATATACATACATGCCATATAATATATATATATATATATATATATATATATATATATATATATATATTATTATATGGCAGATGTTACAGAAATATTCTATTACAGAAGGTTCTGAGGGGCGTGAACCGAAAGTTTATCCCTCCACTGCGAACAAACTTGCCATAGTTAGTTCATTTAATTACACCAGCTTTAGAACCGATTTTATGGGGGGTTTTGGATGAGCTAGTAACTAATGCTCAAATAGCTTCACCAGTTTATATTAATGTTTTGTCAAATTTTGTAGCAGCTGCACCAGAAATATAGCCAACGCACCTGCGAATTTGTGTTTATGCGAAAGTACACGAAAAAGCAATATAAAAGCTAATCAAAAGCTATAGAATGGGGCACTGATATGGCAAACATAAGTGCGAAAGTAAACATGACAAATCTGGTTTCGTCGTGGTAGGCTCTATGTATTTTGCCGCAGATAGGGCACGACACAGCCATGGGCCATGGCAGATATTTTTAATTTCATAGGTCTGGCCAAGACATGATGTGTAGAACACAAGCAAAAAAGTAACAAAAACAAAAATGAAAAAAGGTCAAAATCTGAAAACAAGGGAATGTTGATACTAATATTTTTTTCATTGTTAATATCACCATGTCACCAACTGATGATATATATATATATATATATATATATATATATAGAATAGAATTTATTGACACAAAAGCCCAAAGGGCCGTGGTCACAAAAACAAAGACACTTTCATACAAGCATAAATTCGCACAAACCTATAATCTAAGCTAGTGGAATAAGCTAGTATATATATATATATATATATATATATATATATATATATATATATATATATATATATATATATATATATATATATATATATATATATATATATATATATATATATATATATATATATATATATATTGTGACAATGTTCATCATTACAAAAGACGTAAACAGTCGCAGTACCTTTTATTTTTATGGCCCCCGATTATTGTTGATAGTCTAGGGCTCTTCCAGAGAATGCTACACATGGTGTTGGTGAGATAATGCCACCTGGGCATTATTAATTACAAAAATCAAACAGTTCGTGATAACGAACTGTAAGTAAGGAGCGACCCGGCTCAATGGTAACCGAAACTGTAGAAAACGGAATTATGATACCAATAGATACATCAATAGAATCAGATTTTAATGCTAATTTCAAATATATACGTTTCATGAAGTTTAGTCCTACTTATCAAAAGTTACGCGAGACAATTTGGCTGATTTTCGAAAAAAGGGGGAAAGACCTCCTAAAAGTTATAGAACCTTAATGAAAATCACACAATCATATTCAGCGTATCAGAGAACCCTACTGCGGAGGTTTCAAGCTTCTATCTACAAAAATGGGGAATTTTGCATTTCTTGCCAGAAGAAAGATCACTGATGTGTGTTTATTTGTTTGTTTGTTTGTTTGTTTTTTTCCCCAGGGGTGATCGTATCACCCAGTGGTCCTAGAATATCGTGGGAGGGCTCATTCAAACGGAAATTAAAAGTTTTAGTGTTCTTTTTAAGTGACTAAAAAAATGGAGGGCAACTGGGCCCCCTCCCACGCTCATTGTTTTCCCAAAGTCTCCTGATCAAAATTTTGAGATAGCCATTTTATTCAGCATGGTCCAAAATAAGATAACTATGTCTTTTAGAAGGAATTAATCCTCCAAAGTCCCCGGGGGGAGGGCTGAAATTTATGAACTTTACCCAGTGTTAACATATAGGCTAGTATTGGTTATTGGGAACTATACAGACGTTTTCAGAGGGGATTTTTTCTGGTAGTGGGGGGGGGGTCGGGGTTATGTGGGAGGATCTTACCATGAAGGAAGTTTTCATGGTGGAAGGGACATTGCTATGGAGGGGGCGCCGCATTTCCCAGCATTATTTAAATAAAGATCATAAATTATATATAAAAAAAAACAAGTTTTTTAACTGAAAGTAAGGAGCAACATCAAAACTTAAAACGACAGAAAACATTACGTATATGATCCGGTTAATCCCATAGTCAATACCTCGCTCTTTAAGCCAAAGATCATTTAGTACTTTCATAAGAGCTATTTATTCTAATTAACGGCATTTGTGATTAAGGGGTCATTTTTAAAGAATTTGAACACAATTTGAACTTTAGCTTAAAGAGCAAGGTATTGACTAGGGGGCGAACCCTCTTATATACGTATTAAAAATATAAGAATATAGAGGTTCGTTACGTAAGTTAATTCGTAAGTTACGTATATTTATTACTAATAAAAACGTTCGTAAATAAAATTAAACAGGTTTCGAGAAAGCCATTTAACCAAATAAAAGTAAAATTAATATTCAATTTTTAATTATTATTCATGTACAATGAGCCAAAATCAAAACCTGCATTAATTCAAAAACGTTCAAAAATTAAATAAAAAAAACAAGTCTTTTAACTGAAAGTAAGGAGCGACGTTAAAACTTAAAACGAACCGAAATTATTCCGTATATGAAAGGAGCTGTCCCCTCCTCAACGTCTGGCTCTTTACGCTAAAGTTTGATCTTTCTCACAACTCTATTTCTTTTAAACAATAACAAACTTTAGCGTAAAGAGCGAGGCGTTGAGGAGGGGACAGCCCCTTTCATATACGGAATAATTTCTGTTAGTTTTAAGTTTTAACGTCGTTCCTTACTTTCAGTTAAAAAACTTGTTTTTTTTTATTTAATTTATATTAAAGACGTGGCAGTTGTGTATATTGGATCTTTAGATTTTCTTATCAAAATGCGGTAATTTTTTCCAGTCATTTTCATCCTGTTCCTTTCTAGTAAATCTGAATTACCAGTTTTTTGGAAATACCGCTAATTTTTCTAGCAAAATTTCAAATAATTTGCTAAATCAAATTAGGCTACCACTTTTGTAGAAGTGAAAATGCCTACTAGTTTTGCTTACACAATAACAATCCGTATGGCCACCCCCCCCCCCTCCCAATTCAAATAGTTTCCTGAGTCTGCCTCTTTTTGAAATAACCTTACAGTATGTCACTGAAGGTACAGATGAAAGATGTTCCAACTTTGGCACTATAAGTAATTAGAAAAAGAAAAAAAAATCCACATTTAATTTTTGTTGTTGCCCCGGTGTTTCCTGTCTCAAAGTTTGTCTTTCACCACCTATATCTAGCCAACTGTTTAGAAACATTAGCTAATGACCCAAGACGTCGTGCTAATAATCATCTACTCTCGACCTTAGAAATTGTTTTTGTAGGAGGGTGGGAAATTCGATTTCCGGATTGTCTAATTTTGTACCCTAGTCTCGAGTATCACATTTCCATTGGATTAATAGTAACCATAACATTTGGATTATTTGGGATCAGTCCAAATCCTCTTTACATGAGTGGGGATTTCGTTAATTTCTGGCGAATGAAAACTGTTCAATTGTTTCCCACAAGTTTGCAAGCTTGTGGGACATTACTCAAAGGAAGAAACTGTAGGCATGAATAAAGATAAACAATATTACCGACAAATTTACTGATTATCTATAAAATTTTCATTATGGGGGTTAACTGGGGTCTGGAGGGGGCAGTTGCCCCCTCCGCCCCATAGCAAATTATGTTCCTGGTATCTACCTTATTAAGAAACTTTTGGCGAAATTAAGGGTTAATGTCCTTGACCACATCATGGCAAAAAAAGATATTTTTGAATTCTAGCGAGTACTGGTGGTCCTTTTTATTTTACGCATAATATACAAAATATATAGTTTTGCAAATCACTAATTGGACCACCTTAGAGTTAATGGAACTCTGGAAACGGGTAAAAAAACATCAGATATTTTTTTTTAACCTTCAGGTATAACTTCAATAGTTTTTAAGACTTGTATTCCATTTATCATAGAAAAGGGAATGGGCGTTAACTTTGATCTCTGCTATTTTATAGTTCAATTTTATGTTATAGCTCAATTGATTATGACTATAAAAACTGATCTCTATCTTTTTCTTCAGTTTTACCTACACGGCTTTAGTTGGCTTTCTTTTTTTCCCTTTTTGATAACCGTAGTACTCCGTGTACGAACTGCAGGATGCAATTTTTTAGATTTTATCAGCTATCCCATAAAAGTACTTTTAAATACATACACTGCACAAGTGGTTGGGCCATAAGTTTACACAGCTTTTAGAATTAAACATTTGAATAAGAACTCACCCTCCATTCTAAAATTGTAACTAAAGCTAAGTTCTGACACTGCACAACAAAAACTTGCTTGTGAAAAAGTTAGGTCGTGGGGCGAAACGAAAATCGCTTTGCAATTCGCACTGAAGTTTTTTTTTTTTTTTTTTTTTTTTTTTTTTTTTTTTTTTTGCTTTAATTATTTCAGCTTTAATTGAAGAATCTGTATTACATTGTGAATATTCTATTGGCCAGACGTAGTCCTAAAATATATACTAATGTAAACAGAGGGAACAGGGATTTTCTGCCACCACCTCCTTCCATGCATTTTCCTTTAATAATAATAATAATTTATTATAAGCCAAAAAACAGGCCATACAGAACAGTATTCTTAAATACAATCCACAAGAAAAGTAACATGGATATCAAGTTTCACTCATAGATGACAACGCTTCATTTACATAACTGCCTGATTGACATTTTCGCAGTCGTGTTCAGGCTAACCGGTAACTCCCAATTACAACCCTCAACAATATTTCATCATAATATAAAAAGTTGCTGGCATTCGTTAAGAAAATGGGCGACATCCTCAATATTTTCACGTCCTTGTATTCTTTGCAGCGTATATCACACAATACAGGATATGACCTAATGTTTATTATTAACGTTTCAACATCCATTCCGTGTTTCTTATTGATTTGCTAGCTGAAAGACAACATACTACTCGATTCAGCAGAAAAGCCATTTCCAAGTCTAATAATGTTCCTTTAACAATTGTCTCCCACTTCCCCCTCTAATGGATATAGCCTCAGGCTTTTTACGAAACTTTGCTGTTTTTTTTTGTGTTTTTTTTTTTTTATTTTTTTTTTTTCATTTAGAATCAACTTTTAATAAGAAGTAACACCAAAAATGGTTAAAACCCAGAAAATGTGCAAAATTGTGTATATAGCCTTGGGTATGTCCAGGCATTAGGGGGGAGGGGGCTGGGATGCAATGCGACTGTATGGGTTATGATGTTGGGAAAGAATCAAAGAACATGTAATGGCAAATCAAATCGTATTTTAATTTATCAACTGGTGAATTAATCTAACAATAAAAAAAGTCTACCTTAATTTAGTTTTTTTATTCAATCTTAGATTCTATAATCTTTTTTTTGCCGTTGTGCCGGTGACGCACAATGGGAAGTGGGAACCAAATGTAGTCAATATTAATTTCTAATATAATTTTGCTTGGAATCAAGGGAATTGTGTTTCACAGTTTGGTTGTACTGTAGTGGTTAAATTAAAAAACTAGTTGTCATTTTGTTGTTTGTCAAATAGTTTTTTTTACCACAAACTGTGTGACAAAGTAAAGAACGACCCGTGCCAATTGCAGTTCAAACTCAAAAATAAATTTTGGTTACAATGTTTATATCTGAAGAATCTTGTTTTTATGTTGATTCCAAAAGAGGGAGCATCCCAAAAAGGGGATGGATCTGGAAGAAAATTCACCATCAAAGTCAGCGTCTCCAAGAATTAGTTTTCAAGTTCCCATATGTGAAAAAGCCAAATTTTGGATTTTCTTCATTTTTTTCTAAAACAGTCAATGGATTCTTTTTTTATGGGGGGTGGCTGAAACATCAAAAATTAATGTTTAGGGCAAAATTTTGATTTGATTTTTAAAATTTATCCCATAGCATCACCTCACTGCAAAGAATATTTTTGACTAAGCTTGCATTTTGGATTCTGAGTGGGTGATAGCTTCCCGCTGGTCACCGAAATATTTTTAGTATGACATAAAACATTGAGATGCTAATCAGCACTAGGGCGTAAGGGTTGGGGCACCTCTCAGGAGCAATATTTGTTCAATGAACCTCCCTTCCTCCTTAAGGAATTTAGATAAACCAGCAGAAAAAAAGATCAATCATGGATAATCAGGACCCCCCCCCTTCAAAAAAAATTTCGGTCAAGTTTCAGTTTCGAGATATTTATGTCCAAAAGTAAATATTAGTGTCAAGAACGACGGGTTGAAGGGGGATGAAGCTCTCGTCATATTTAGGATAACCCTGAGAGGGATATTAGAAACAGACCCAAAACCAAATGTATAAACATTTTATTTTTATGAGAGCAATAAGCAACTTTGGACACAAATAGAGCTTTGCAAACAGAGTTTAGCTCTTGCTTTTGGTGCATTATAGTTCAGATTTATTTTTGTTTGGATTTTGAAGCCACTCTTTACTTTCATTTGGTAAAACGATTTTTGTTTGTAACTGATTACTTGAAAACTGGTGACAACTGACAAGCAACATCATAGCAAGTCTTATCTCTATAAGATACTATTACTATTGTAAATCTTATATTGAAATCAGTTATCTGATTTTCAGGAAAGAAAATGAAGACATGGTTTTCTGCCAATTTTACAATGGAGTATGGGTTCCAAGCCCCCCCCCCCCTCGAATTTAGAGAACTAAATTACTTTTCCTAGGATTTTACCTAGCATTTCAAAAATCTTATAGAGTCGATTAGGTTAGGTATTTAATGCGTTCTCGACGGCCTGCTTACCATAATTCTCTGTTGTAGTTTACATAATTTTGGTACTCAAGTATTATATTTTCGTATTTCTTGGATATTTCATTAGGATTAACCTAACTTCATTTTTGGGTGTGGTTGGTATAATGCGTAAGTACCACCATTTATTACGTTCAACTGCTCTATATGTTGCTAAGCGGTCGGTTTCCACTTTTGCAATAAATTCATAAAATGTTGAGGAAAGTCTGAATATATTTTATTTGGCGACAGAATTCGGTCTCCGGGGTTTTAAGTGATAAATTGAACCGTAACTTTGCTAACAGAGAACAAAAGAAGGCTTAGAAATAGGTTTCCAAATTTGTGTCTGGTTAGGCATAAGAAAATTATTAGCGTCAGCTGGTGGCCAGGTCTCGAAAATTAACCATGAAATTAAGTCGTAAAATTGATCTATGGAAAAACAGTCGTAAAAACCCTTCAGAAACCCCATGCAGGTTTTGTGTATATTTGTTTATATTGCTCTAAATGGTCTTAAAACCTGTAGTTTGTGACATGTGTGCAACGCTAAAGGATACGGGGCGAACTACTGGATTTTAATCACTTCCCCGACTCTGTATTAGCTTTGCTCAACTGTCTTATCTTTTTTAAATTATTTTCATTGTATAATTGTTACTTTAAGTCTTGTCATTGAAATAAAACCATATTTTGACACTGAAAGTTTTTCTTCTTCTTTTATGCTCTCGCTAGGGCCTTCCTTCAAGGTCCAAAATGGACAAGGATAGTGGCCAGATAAGTGCCTAGTTCAACGTTCACAATTATAGTACGATGTATTTTTCAAGGAGATCATATATTCCTAGTGCATTTTAGGCCCACCTGCTTCTCCTGGTTCTGCCAATTTTCGATTCTCTGCTCTATCTTATCTCTTCTTTGTCTTTTTCTCTATTTGCGACGAATTATGTATGCCATTAATCAAAAACTATTTTCTATTCCTCATTTTTGCCAGTCTTATCGACAGGTTGCAATATTTTTTGTTTGTGATAAAAATGAAAACAAAATAATACAACGTTGCAAAATTCTATAGTAACCAGGAAATGTTCAGACTGTTTGTGAATTATGGCGCCGGGCAGGCAAGCCTATGCATAAACGCAGGTTTGAGAGACATAAATCATTCCTTTCTTTTATTAAATAAATAAAGAAGTTTTTGTCATTAAAAAAACATTAAAACTTAACCTAACCTGAAATTATTCTGTATATGAGGGGATTTGCCCCCTCCTTGACCCCTCGATCGTTACGCTAGTTGTTTCACAGCCCTTGTGTTTCAGCAGTCATTGATAAAGAATTGGGACACAAAGTCAAACTTTAACGTAAAGAACAAGGAGCTGAGGAAGGGCAATACCCCGTCAAATACGGAATAATATCTGTTTGTTTTAAATTTTAATATTGCTCTTCACTTTCGTTTGAAAAAAACTTTTTTTTCTATTAGTTTCTGATCGTTTTTCTAATCATATCCAGGCCTAACTAAGATATGTCTTGGGTATAAGCCCCTGATTTATTGATGTTAAATTATATATTGCTTGTCAATAATTATAAATTGATTGGTGGCGTCCCGCATTTGAGTTTTTCTGCTTAAAAATTAATATGCTGAATTGCAATTAAAATCTGGACAAAATTTGATGGCGAATTTTCTCAGACTCGTTGCTTTTGGTGTGTATATATTTTGAATCAGCATAAAAAAAACGACTCCTTTGGTGTATTATCCGTTATCAAAATTCCTTTTTTTAAGAGTTCGGTTACTATTGCCTCGAGTCTCTCCTTACTTATAGTTTGTTACCATGAACTGTTTGATATAACTAAAATAACTTATATAGGATGTTGGCCTGTGTTGCCGCAGCCCCAACGGAAAATGACTTTTCAGAAAAACTCACGCAAGGAGGTATCCAGGATTTTTGTTCGGGGGAGAGTTTAAAGTCAGATAAAATTTTTGCCGGGAATGTTCAAACACTGTACCCCCCCCCCCCTGGATACGGCCTTGACGTCGAGGCATATTCTATGGCCTGAATTCGTTCTAGTCTGGTCTTTCCTAATGCAACCCTTTTAAATGATAAAAGCTCTATTTGTTGAATATTTGCCAAGATTCAGTGCCACCCCCTCAGATCATTGACTCGATTATCATATTCGATGATAATTATCTAATTATTAATGTGGACATTGATTAATATGAGTTACTTGGGTACTTTTTTATAATTTTTCTAGCATTCTAAACAGAAACTCATCTTTATGGCTGAGCAGAATAGGTAATTTTAAAAAATGTTAATTTCGATCTACATTTAAAAAAAATCTTGTTTCGACATCTTGATGAAAAGGGGGCCGTTCGTCTTGATAATTGGAAGCAAGGGTCATTTCACAACGTTTAGGTAAATCGAGAAAGAAACAAAGCCTAAGTATTATCGGAGTTTTCTTTTGGTTTCGAATCCCTATTCCTATACCATTTTGTACCTGCATTAAAGAAACATGTATGTTCTTGGGGAGGGACCTTCTGTCTTGCATCCCTCCCCTTTTGCAAAGTTTTGCCATTTCTCCTACAGTCTTCTCCATGTTTCCCGGAATACAGATTTGTATGCATTGTTGTTTTACATTTGTATTTTAAATTTGGCTCTATCTCCTGCGACGTTGCCCCTCCGCTTTCATGAAATAAATTCGTATGCGTTGTTAAGGAAATCTAGAGAAAAACAACCAATAAAAGAAAAGAATCGTAATTTTAGATTTTAAACGAGTCATTTCGTTAATTTTCAACATATTGCTGCATTAGAATAAAACTATCCTATCGTCAAATGTGCTCACACTGAAGTTACTCCGTCATAAGATAAGCTTCAGCTAAAACTGCATTTCGTCAAAAAATGGTAAAAATGACTTTAAAGGATCTGGTGCAAATTTTTAGCTGGAATTTTGCAGTCAAATTTGATACTTTGACGCTAGCTTTATCAGTTTTTTTTCAGATCCTACTTGTTTCCATGATTTATTATTTTTCTTTCCAGACCTCCAATGAGTTTTCTGAAAAAAAATGTAGTTTTAGAAGCAGGATAGTTTTAACCAGAGATCATTTGGAATTAAGATTCTAATTTTACTGAATTGAACTTAAGACCGAATGCAAGACAAACATGTTTTTATCCCTCTTTTATGTACATTTTTCAATTTTTATTTTAATTATACACAAATTTGAATTAAAGATGCATGAAAAAAAGAAATAAAACTGTTGGCCAGATATTAATACATCCATCATTTATGTAGATCTGTCTCCTTATATATTTTCATCATTTCAATAGGATACTTCCGACGCTGGGACTACTGCGGTGTTTAACATTCTGTTAGGTGCTGATTGATTTCAATCTGGGATTATTGCTGACATGGTGGGGTTTTTTGACAGGAAGTCAAAAACGTTCCTCGCCAGTGGCTCCAATGTTTTTCCACTTAAAGAGAACGCCATTTAGCTTTTTTATGGCATATCTTGCCGTCCCATCTTTTTAATTTTCCTCTAGCCGCTTTCTGTGTTGTTGTTTTTTTCCTGTAAGGGTTCTTTTAGAAACGACGATGGCTTGCGTTTAGTAGATTTGAATGACGATAATGATTAGGTTTAGAAGTTCGTATAAACCTAAATACCGTTTCAAAGCCCGTTAATACCGTTAACAAAAGAAAAGTCAAACAATACATTTATCTTATATATATATATATATATATATATATATATATATATATATATATATATAAACATGTTTAAAGTGTAGAAAAGGGAAAAGAATATTGTCATATACTACCAATTCCCTCCTCCTAATTCTGCTTTTGGGTGAGTAACGTGAAAGAGTTTTTTATTTGTAAAGCAAATATTTGGAAGATGAAAACAATGAAAAATATTGACCATGTTCTTTATGTTATAGTAAAGCCTGAGATTGTGAGAACCCCCCAAAATCTGTCTGTATTATCTGGCGAGGATGCCTACTTCGAATGTATAGCAACCGGAGATCCTATGCCCTTAATTGTATGGAAGAAAGGAAATACCCAAGTTGCAGAAGGAAGAAGCTTGCGACTTGAATCAGTTACGCCGTCAGAGCAAGGTCGATATATTTGCCTGGTTGAAAATATTGTTGGGTCTGACATGGCTAGTGCAGTTCTCACTGTTTACGGTAGGTGTGTCTTTTCATATTTATCGAAACTATGTTCAGCTTCCTTTTTTTTTCTGCCCAGTCAACATCGTCAACCTATGGAGCCACTAGAAAGTTTTTAAGGAGTTGATTTTGTGTTCGAGCTACCAATGCTAGAAACATTGTCGCTGAGCTGCCTTATGCCAGAATATTGACATGTATTTCATAAGTTCCTCTTGTATCCCACATCGAATAATTTCAACTTCGGCTACCACTCGAGAAATGCTCAAATATTTGGTTATCTTTTACAATACCGTCCCTCCCTATTCTAGGGTGTGGAGTGCTTCTGCCCCAGAATTCTAAAAATACTGTAGAAGCAGACATCTCAACAGACTCCTTGTTGAAGGCTAAGGTTCGCATGATTCTTGGCCTTTCACCGACCGGTTCATAGAGATTTTCATGGATTAGCAGGTCAATTTTGTCGCAGCAGTTTCAAACATTTCGTGGTAACGAACTGTTAGTAAGGAGCGATGCGGCTCAGTAGTAACCAAAACTCTAAGAAACAGAGCATTGATAACAATCGATATATTAAAGAAATCGAATTTTGAAGCGTATTTAAAATATGTAAAATTCGTAAAATTTAATCTTAATCATCAAAAGGTACGAGCCTGAAAAAAATTACCCCGTTTTTGAAAAGGGGGGTAAAGACCCCCAAAACATCAAGTGTTCTTAATGAAAATCACACCGTCAGATCCAGCATACCAAAAAACCCTACTATTGAGGTTTCAACCTCTTATCTGCAAATATGTGGAATTTTGCATTTCTTGCCAGAAGAAAGATCACGGATGCGTGTGTATTGTTTTTTTTTTTTTTCTCGGGAGTGATCGTATTGAACCAATAATGGTAGAAGATCTCGAGAGGGCTCATTTGATTTGAAATCAAAAGCTCCCCTCCCACGATCAAAATTTCGAGATATCCATTTTGTTCAGCATAGTCGAAAAATCTAATAACTATGTCTTTGAGGATGACTTGTCC
Organism: Artemia sp. Qi Xiang Cuo; assembly: GCF_049724085.1. Taxonomy (NCBI): domain Eukaryota; kingdom Metazoa; phylum Arthropoda; class Branchiopoda; order Anostraca; family Artemiidae; genus Artemia; species Artemia sp. Qi Xiang Cuo. Next base: position 34,931,044 of record NC_142796.1, read on the forward strand.
CCCCACAGTCCCCGGGGGAAGAGCTGCAAGCTTTGAACTTTGCCTGTTGTTTACATAGGCTATAATGTTGGTTTTTGGGAAGCATACATACGTTTTCAGGGGGGATTTTTTCTGGTGGTGAGGACGGGGGGACAGCGTTTACGTGGGAGGATTTTTCCATGGACGGATTTTTCATGGGGGAAGAGAATTTTCCATGAATGGGGTCCGGATTTCCCAGTATAATTTAAAAACGATCAGAAATTAAATATAAAAAAACTAGTTTTTTTTCACTGAAAGTGAGTAGCAACATTAAACTTAAGACGAACAGAAATTATTACGTATATGAGGCTGGTTTCCCCCTCCTCAATACCTCGCTCTTTACGCTATAAGTTTTTTTTAGAACTCTTAAAAGAGCTTTTTGTCATAATTAAATGGCATTTGTGATTCAGGAGTCATTCTTAAATAATTATAACAAAAAGTCAAACTTTAGCGTAAAAAGCGAGATATTGAGGAGGGGACAACTTCCCTCATGTATGTAATTATTTGTGTTCGTTCCAAGTTTTAATGTTGCTCCTAAACTTTTAGTGGAAAAAACTTATTTTTTTATTTAATAATAACTAAACGATGTTTAAACAATGTAGATGTGTACTTCTTTCCGACCTTATGGTTGACCCGGAAAAATGTTTCTTATTTTCACCAGTTTACAGCTGCAAAAAGAGTAAAGGACGTCGTACTAAATAACTACAGGCCTTAACTCGTCCTTTAGTAGACTTATAGCCATTTTTTTATGCCTATTTAGCTCGAATAAAAGTTAACCAGCCGTTGGCTGAAAAAAACATTTTTTTTTTGTCTCTAACTGGTGTGCAACGGCTTTCAGTTTAAAGGCATGGAAGAGACATTTCTATATGTGATCTCTAGACCGAAAAATCTATATTGTTTACGTAATTGATACTGAAATTGTATAGCAGGTTGACACAGCATGAGAACTCATAGCAGTTGAACGTCCTCAGTTTGCGAGTAATTTAATTCAGTGTTCAATCTTAAATGTTTCTACGAAATCCATTTTTTAATTAATTGTCTTATTAAATTGATTAATTTAATTCTACTTTTTAATTGCCTGATAGTTTTGATCCTCCTGATCTGCTAAAAATATATACAAATAACTGGCCCCTCGTTCAAGGGAAGGGGGATAAAGAGAAACATCCCCAGACTGCGTTCTAAAAATAACTTCCTAAAAAAACATTTTTATGGGTTTCTGCTTTCTTTCCCCGTCGGGAATTATCCCCTTACACAAATCCCAAGCCTGTGTATGTCTGCACCCCACCCATGTATGCAAAAATATAAACAAAAGTTGGAGTACATCAAGGACCAAAGGAGCTTAGTGACTTACTACAAAAATTAAATTGAAAATTGAAAAAAAAATTGAACTAAGGCATATGATTCCTTATCGGACAACACTTTTTTTTAATAGTTTATCAAACTCATGTAGTAAGTCGAAGAAAGAGAAAGTGGAAAGTATTTATATATCCATCAGTACTATAGCCTCGAATATCCACTAAAATGGCCCAATTTTCACCTTTAAAACTTTGAACAAATTGAGTCCCTGTTCAACCTAACAATGCTTAACAAACAATTTAGTGCCTGCTTAATTGTCTTAAATTGCATCTCTGTTGTCGTCTTTTTCACCAGTGCTGTCCTACAACGCAGCCGAATATTGGCACACTCGGGTCTGGAACGCAGTCTCATCTGAGATGTGATTATTTTACCCTAAATAATATTACCCTCTCAAAATCTTCTTAGTTACATTTTTCTTTTTTTTTTGTGGAATTTTTTGTCGAAACTATTTTTAGACAGATAAGATGTCGGAAAGAAGGTTGAGTGGCATTTTTATCTCCATATTTGCTATGTCCAAGAAAGGGTTCTGCCAGAAATTAAAAATATATTTACGGAGATATAGATCGGCAATAAAAGCAATACTAATATAAATTATGAGAAACCAAAATATTTTTGTGTCGTTTTATTTTATTTTATTAAAGGTTTTTATCTTTTAGCTAACAGGAAAATATTCTTGTGGGTGCCAAGGGGTCGCCCATATCCCACCATCTAATATACATATCGAAGTGCCACGCTTGCAGGACAGTTTTGAAGAGTGTGGCACAACCCCCGAAACACTTGGTACAGTTCTGCCAGGCTTGAAACGCGCCAACTGGAGTACGTGATTTCTGAAAATCGATGTCCTTTCGGCGGGTAACATTTCTATCCACTGGGTACAATATTTAATTGATTTTTAAAGTGCAGAGGAGCCCAAGTAAGATCAAGACGAAAAGTGGATTTAGTGCCAGTTGAAAGACTGACAAGAATGAAAAGGATACTATATTAATCTACATTGCAGTGGCAGATCCAGGGGGCGAGGGGGGCTCGCGCCCTACTAGCGTAGTCTAAAGTAGTGTAATTTACTTAATTAACTCAAGTTTGCGTTAATTAAACTGGCTCCTAACGCAAGTTTATTGGATCAACCTATTTTGCGCCCCCCTAAAAATTCATCGGATCACATGATCCGCCTTATGATCCCCTCCAGCCCTTGAAACCTAGTAAAGGCCGCAATGTCGCAATGATCAAGTTTAACATGCTTTAAAAAATCAGTGAGCAAAATTTCCGTTTGAAACTGATTCAGAAATGTACATAACTGGAAAAGCTTATAGGAATTGCAAAGAACTAGCATGAAATCCCTCAAAAATTGCTTTACTTTGAGGGGTCGCGACTGTCTCTTCTTCCTTGTCTTTGGTTCAACGCAATCACAGACTGTTTTCGGGTAAAATTTGGAGTTGATTCAAAAGTACTATAATTAAAATTTTATATCTTCTTTGCTCTTCACTTTCAAGCTCGTGAAAATACCGTTTTTCCACTCATGCAAATATTTTAATAGTTAATTATTTTGAGTTTTATAGAATTTAGCCAAACGAAATTTAAATTCAAAATGTTAGGTTGAACAACTACTGAGAAATGTTCAGAGAGAAATCAATATGATCCTGATGTTTTAGTTGGTCGTTGTTTTTCACCAACTGAAAACCGCAACAATGTGTTCAGTTTGAAATTATAAAGCACTTTATGTTTATATTTTATCTAAGATTTAACCATGCCTCCAGCATACATTCTTAATAAATAAACAGCTTCTTTTTTGTTTTCATAAAAAGCCATTTGTTTAAGAAAAAGAAGGGCCAGAAGTTCGAAAGATAGTTTGAATTAGTAAGTTTGACCGAGTGGAGATAAATTATTGGAACACATAGTTTTTCTTGAAGTACATTGTTTCGCCTGGAATGGAAAAAAAAATGAAAATTCGAGTTAGAGCAGGTCAAAGCAATTACAAGTTAAGAATTTGAAGTTAAAGTATTTTTTACGGTTGAAACACATGAAATGTGTTTGAATACTTTTGAACTACATATTGCAAAAAAGTCATAATGCTTTCAGATGGATACCTTAAACTTCAAAAATGAGTGAGAAATGGCCCTGACTTAGAAAAAAAGATCAGCCACAGCTAAAGCAATTTCAACCTATCCTGATAACCAGCCCCAAGGAGAACAAAATAAAATCGCACAGAAACTAGCAATTTCTAAACAAAATTTTTAAATGTACTAAAGATCTGATGCCTCCGTGCCACTTTAGGAAAAATGTTCAAAATTAGACTCGCAGTAGGAGGATTAGAATTTGACCTTGTGAACGGGGTAAAACTTTGGTTCTCTAGGTTTGATAGACCGCTAGTCCTTTACCTAAGCTTTGTTGGGCCTCCTCTAAAGGGAATGAACTTATGGCTATATACCCTGTATTTTGAGGGTATAATATACTCTGCCACAGGCAGTTGCAAATGGATATACAGTATTAAACAAAGCATTGGCGAATTAAGAGGGATGACCCCCTAACGTAGTCTAAAGTAGTGTAATTTACTTAATTAACCCAAGTTTGCGTTAAATAAACTTCCTCCTGACGCAAGTTTATCGGATCAACCTATTTTTTGCCCCCCCCCCCTAAAAAATATCCTGGACCCACCCCTGAAACAAAGCCATTTTTAAACAATAAGTTCTAGATATTTCCTCATTTATGCATTAACACCAGGTTGGATTGAATCCCATAGTTTCTGCTTGCACATTCCTGATTCGCCGACTAAAACTTTTGTAAAAACTGGCCAAAACTAAACCCACGTCTACATTTGCTTTTTTGAGGTGAATTTTGGAAATGACGTCATGTCATATTCCACATAAACAATCGCTGTTTAAGCGCGCCCTGGTTGGTTTCCTGCTTTGAAGTAAGTGTTTGGCAACTTGACTCGAAAATGTCAAGCAAGTATAAAATAATGCTCGATAATATATTTTAAATAGTTGGATACCAAATTTCAACTTTATAGACAGTTATGGAAAATATCACAGGGTGCCATCAATGCTTGATGTTAATCAGAGTGAAAAGTGTTTGGATTTTGTTAGCAACTCCACTGGACATTTATTTGTAGTTCCGCCGTGTCCCAGGATAACTCTATTATTTGTTTGTGTCTCTCTTATTTCTTTTCTTTTAGACATGCATAGCATGTTACGTGATGGATGGATTTTGTTTTAGCCTTTTTTATGCTTCAAAGACTTAGTTACGAAAAAACATAAAAATTCTTCCATGTCAGAAGATGAAATATCTTGTTTTTTGGGGGAGATGAAGATATCTGTCAATGGCAACCATTTTTGCCAAGAACATTTCCCGGTTTGGTTCCTGATGTGTAATAAATATTCTTGTTGCTTGCTCTGAATTGAAAGACATCTTTATAGTTTAATGTCGAAGTATTCCCACTTGTATTTGCACTCATTTGTATAAAGAGGTAGGTGTATACTTCCAAACTTTTTTTTGGATTTCGTCAAGAACTTTTAGGTGTGGAACTTCACAATAAGTGCTTAACCCCCCAATTGATAGAGAGAACTTCTTCAAGTGGGTATTCGGGCCAATATCATGAGTGTTCCCCCAACCTTTCATTTGTTTCGGTACTATTTATAGAGTATATATTTTATGAAAGACTTTATTGATGTGAAAGGCCGTAATTGATCCTAATTTTGGCCGGAGAAATTGGCCGTAATTTTAGTCCCTCTGTTCTTACCATCATCACTAGTTGCCTTGGAGACGAAAAATTTATTACGGAAGCAAAACTAACTTTTCATTTTATAGACTTATATTTCTAATGTTTTTATTTCAATCTTTTTGTCTGTCATCAAACACGATTATAAAATAAACTATTCAACTAATAACAAGATGGCCATTTATGTTTTGGAATAGTGTTGAGCAACATTCGATATTGATAATGTAGCATGTTTTATGACTGGCTGCATGTTAAACAGTAAGCTCTACGAGAAAGAGGGTTTGATCTGACTTTCTACGGTTATACTGAAAGGAAGGTTAAGATGGCTAGGCCACGTTTTACAGATAACAGGTTGCCAAATTTTGTACTTTTTGGTTATCCATCTTGGTAAACAAAAAATCGCGAAGAAAGGAAACGAGGACAATTGGGCCAATCCATCTTGGGCCAAACAAAAAGTAGTTACTCGAGGATGGGGGGGGATCATAAAGCATTTGAAAGAAATTTTAATTTTATGGGAGGAGCTAAAGAGTGAAGCTTTCAGTATATTGGGGTGTTTAGGAGGAGCGTCGAGAGCTGTGTTGGCCTCAGGTGAGCGGGTGCGTCAGTGACAAGGCCGTATCCAGGGGGTTTAAGGGGTTTGAACCCCCCCCCCCCCGAAATGTTTGTGTCACTCGTAAAAACGTAACAAAAATGGGCATAAACAAATTCTGTATGCTTTTTTTAGTTTTTTTTTTTGTGTAAAATCCCTCAATTTTTTTTTTTAGTAAAACCTCCTCCGAAAAAAAAATCCTGGGTACGGCCTTGGTTAGTGAGTTGTTAGTAGTAGTAATAATCGTAGATAATCGAAAAATTGAGATCAGATGGATTTTTGCCTTTCAGCACAATTGAAAAGCAATATAAGTTGATTAAATTAAGCCAATATATGGCTACTTCGTGTACCTTCATTTAAGGAAATTGGTGCTCCCGTACAATGCAGAACACACTCGAGAAGTAAAGCTAGGTTAATCATAACGAAATATATCAAAACATGATTAAAATAGAATACTTTAGTTTGTATAATAATATAATTTTAGCTATATATTTGCACGTTAGGGGGGGGGCGGGTGGTATGGGTAAAGTAACCTAACGTAACCTTACAACATCCCCCACCCTTAATGTGCAAATATATAGCCCAAATTATACTAGTTCAATGCATTCTGTCACCCGTCATTTGTCCTTGTGGCTATAAAACCAGTTATCTTCGATCTTACAGTTAGCAAATTTCTCGAGTATGTTCTCGATTGCAAGGGAGGACCAAGAAAATTTTCCCCAAGACCCCAAGACCAAGAAAATGAGGTAGTATATTTTCCCCCACAAATAAAAGATAGACTACACGTTTTCCGACTGAGGTTAACTGTTGTGTGCAATTAGTCTAATTTTTCGTGTAATAAAGTGACTTGAGTTGTAGACAGGAGGAAGGCGTATTAACTCCACTCGCACTGAGATCTTTGGCGTTTTTTATTTCTTTCCAATGTTTTGTATAGTTTTTATTTAATTTGCCTTTTTTGCTGTTTTACCTTATCCCCCTATCGAAAACCAATAAAAGAATACGAACGTGCCTGACAGTATTCTTGACGGTGAGAAGGCATGGGAACAACTTTCAGAGGATTAGAAAAAAGACAGCTATAGAATATCAGTTTGGATATAATTTTATTGAGAATCATATAGTTTATTGAGAATCAGACATTGCCAATTAGGCCTACTATCCCGAAAATGTCTATTTTAACATCATAAGGTCCTTTTTCGAACTATTTAGTGAACAATAATAAACAGTAGATTTTGGAAACCGAAATTCACTGAATTTTTTCAATAAAATGACATGTTTCTTTTAGTTTGAAGCTTCAGCCTTTTCAGTTTTTGTTTTTTGTGGCCCCTTTGCTTCCTTCTAATTTAGGCTGTTTTTTGTAATATATTCTTTTCTCTACGTTTTTCTTTTATTTCACATTGTTCATTGTTTTTTTCATTATCAATGTTAGTGTACATAGGGACTGGGGGGGGGGACAGTTTAAATCTCGTTTTAATCAAAAACCCAACGCAATTTGGACTTGTACAGCTATGAAAATAGGGACCCGTATTAAAATATAAGTTTTACTACGTAAAGCTAGAATGGTACGTATCAGAGAGGGGTATAGGGGGGGCAGAGAGAGCGCTTGCCACGGGCGCAAACACTTATGGGCGCAAAATTTCAAATAAATTATTTAATGGTTACAGTCATTTTCTAATTTTGAAAGTTTATTTTTATTAATATAACGTAGAGGGCGCAGTTAATAAATGAGTGATTAACAAATTATTTATTAATTATTTAAATGAAACTAAATTAAAAATGATAATAATATATAAAAAATCATTAGATAGTTAAATAATAATAATTAAAATAATCAGATTAATAATAATTGAATGATTAAATAATAAATTAAAAAATACTTTAAAAATAAATTAAATTATATTTTATAAATTGAAAATAATTTTATTAATAAATAAAATTCTCGTAAAATTTGGTCTGAAAATTTTGTAGTAGACGGGGCAAAATCTTGATTTTACCCCGGGCTCAAGAGAGACCAGAACCGCCATGGGTATTCATCTGAAAATAATTATCTATTCATTGTCGTTTAAATATTAATTAGAATGACATAAATCTTTTTTTTTTTCCTGAGTTGGTTAATGTCGTAATTGACGACATTTTGGCCATTGAAAATCAGGCCCGGTAAAATATTTCCAAACTTGAGATATTGTAGTTGATGTTATTAAGCTTAATGGAAAATAATAGGGCACTGACATGCAAGGCCTTATCAGGGGGGGGTGGGGGGTTTCCCCTCCCCCCCCCCATCAATGTTTGTCTGGCTCGTAAAAACTTAACAAAGATGGATATAAACAATTTTTTATACGTTTTTTGAGGTTTCTTTGTGCAACCCTACCCCCCTAAAAAAAACACAAAAATCTTGTGTAAAACACCCCCCTCCCCTCAAAAAAAAAATCCTGGATACGGCCCTGCTAACATGCCATGCCTTGAAGTAAGTAACTGCTCTGGAACTCGCAGCCAATAAAATTCTGCTGATAACTATATGCATTGTTTATGCAACTCCAAAAATTATGAAAAGTGTACAGATTGTGCTTTCATTTTTTTTTTTGTTGCACTGATCTTAACAAAGTTTTTCTTCCGTGTGCAATAAAATATGGCAAGAGTTAATAATCAATTTGCTGACTACTCACATAATGTTTCTTTTGCAGTGCCACCAACGGTAACATTTATTGAGCGATTCATTCGGGTAGAAACAGGATCAACAGCATCCCTCCCTTGTGCTGCTGAGGGATTACCTTCACCCGATTTATTTTGGACAAAAGAAGGATTAAATAACTGGGAAACTCTCCGTGTCGGCATGTCACTTGACGGCGACAGAGTTTCTGTGACGGACGACGGAACATTGACAATCAAGGTAATTTAGAAAATTGATGCATATTTTTTACAACATCTGTCTTGGAGTATTCCGCGTTTGATTTGTTATTCGCCACCTTCAGCTAAGCATAAACATTCGAACGGGATTATAGCTGTGTTGGGGGGAATTGGCGACACGCTATCGTTCACTCTTTTATCGGGATTGGTTTTATTCAACTTTTCTCTGTGGCATCACTCTGTGGCAATTGCTAGTTTGTATTATAACATACTAAAGACAGAACTTCGACATAGCAAACAGACATCGCACAAGGCCCGTATATAGGAAGTAATTTCTGGGGGGCAACATTTTCAAAGCAGCAATGGGTTGAATTGCATGAAAAAATATGTCACGAGATTCTGGAGTTCTTCAAACCGAAGGCAATCTTTCTTCCTGTGTACATCGTTGCCTTGTGACAATGATGTTGAAATAATATAATATAACAAAAATGTGGATTTTTTTTGGGGGGAAAGGGGTAAGATGCCTAAATTTTCCTTCAGCTTGCGTGTCTCGGTGCATCTTATGTGCTATTCCTCAGAATGGATTTTATAATCAGAAAGATATCTTCAGCGTATTCACCTGAGGCAGAACAGACCTGCCGTGTAGGACAAGACATGTTTCAGTATCTTTAACTTAGATACTACCTATCGTAACTTCATGTATTATAGCTATGCACATACATTTTAATCAGCTATGATGAACTGATTAGATGATTAATCAGCAAATTAATCGGGCAAATTAATCAGCTGTGCACATAGATTTTTACAGATTTACTCACTCTAAAAGACTCAGAAAACTCATTCTGAGTTTTCACTCACACCTACATACGAGTTGTGCGGTTTTTGGTATTAACTTTGAAAAAGAGTTTTTAAGAAAAAGAAACCAGGACATAACTCAGCAAAAAAAAAAAAAAAAAAAAAAAAAAAAAAAAAACTCCAAAAGATCAGAAAGCTCATTCCTATGAAAATATTTCATAGGAGTAAAATTTTTTACTCCTATGAAAATATTTCGCCTACTCGCTCTTTCGATTATTTCGCTCTAAACTTGTGAAAATGTGGTACAACAAGGAAAATCTTTTAGACAGAAAAATGTATTTGGGACAGGAATAAACAAAAAAAAAGATATAAAAAATCTCAGGAACATTCGTTTTTATTCTAATGAGAACATCTAACTTTTTTTCACATTTTAGTTTAGGTAACAAACGTAACATTACATGGCATTTTTGTCATCCTAGAAATAAAGCCATTTGTACAGAATATTCAAGCTTTTTTCGTCAAAAGAAATAAGACGTTGAATTTGTTCAACAATCTATTCAAAGTGATTTATTTTTCGACTCTTAAGGACAAAGCCGCTTACAAATCCCTTCTTTAGTATATAAATGTATAAATATTCTAACGTGACTTTTTTCTTACATCCTCCTTAAGATACCGCCAAAAGGGGACGCGATCTTATCAGGGATTAAGTCAGACAGATTAATGAACTGTGATAGATAAGGGGATACATAATTGGTGCGTGTGTGTATACATCAGGGTAGGCACGGCCGGGGAGCCGTGTAAGACATAATACGTTCGTGAAAGCAGATTAGCATTAATCTATTGAGACCTGGGGGAGCCTTTGGGGCTGGTCCTTACCCTGGAAGCGCGTAATTTTATTATTTTTCCCATGATTTGGTACGTTTTCCGTTTAATTCACTTATGTTTGTTTTGTTTTTGAAACCCCTCCTTTGAAACAAAATCCTGAGTATATATCTGCTGAGGTGGCAGAGGCGGCTCTAGGGGAGGGACAGAGGGATGCAGGATTCATCCTCCCGGATGCAGGAACTTTAGGGGCGTAAAACTTCAAATAAATAATCTCACGGTTATAATCATTTTGTAATTTTTGAAATTTAATTTTTATAAAAATAAAGTAGAGGCGTAATTAATAAATGAAAATAATTAATAAACTATTAATTAATTGATAAAATAAAATAATAACAGTATAATCATAATTAAAATATTTAAATTAATCATTAAAATAATAAATACAAAATAATCAAACAATAAATTATAAATTGATTAATAAATGGAAGAATGTTTTTGTTCACAAATGAAAATTCTGTTAAAATTTCGCCTGAAAATTTTGTGTGAGACAGGGGGAGGGAAATATTTTGCCCCGGGCGCAAGCGAGGCTAGAACCACCACAGTTCAGAGGCTTGGATATAGGGCCAGCGGCCATGTAGAGACAAAAAACTGTACACACCTAATGCATGCAGTATAGAATCCCTTAGTAATCGCCGTGGAAATTTTTTTCTGTCGGAGTCTTTTGTGTTGTCCTTCTTCTGTGATTGTTCGTTTAAATCTTTTTGTCACGCTCATATTAATTGAATTTATGTTTCTGTTCGTTGTCACTTGGTCGAAGCGGACAAAATTAATTCGAATAAATTTAGTTTCATAGAATGATAACTTTCATTAGCCATGGGAAACATTAGTTCCCGTTTAATCAAGTGTTAAATAAAGTCAATATTTCTATAATTTGAACCTCAATGTCCAAATTCATTCATGCCTTCTTTGTCAGAAGTTCAAATTACATCTTTCGAATGCAATTGTGTCACGCAAGAGACATTGTGACATGATGTTGCTGCTTCATATGCCTTGTGATTTAGTATTTAGAAATGATAAATAAAGTTTATCCTCGAAAACAAGAATGATAGGGAGAGGTTATTCTCCAACAGAATGTTACAAGCCTCTTGGAAAAGTTCACTGAGCTTCATTCATAAGTAGTTCCAAATGACATATCTCATCCGTTTTTCTTCTCTTCAGGAATCTAAAAGGTATCACACCCCATCGACCACCACCACACCTTGCGCTAGAGTTTAAGCAGTGCTTTTTAGAAAGTATTTTAGGTCCAAAAAATATAGCCATATGATAATTGGAAGCAGGGACGTACGCAGGGGGGGCCTCCGGGCCCGCCCCCCTCCCGAAATCTCACGATTTTTTTCATTTTCCCATAATTTTCTGATTTTTCTCACAGAATAATGGGTTTGAATGATTTGGCCCCCCCCGAAACAAATTCCTGCGTACGTGCCTGATTGGAAGTGTCATTCATCTGAACTGAAAAGTTTACTGTTAGAAGAAAATGTGAATAAAAAGCCATCTCAGTATTGAGAAACAGTGAACAAACAACAACCTCTTACCTCAATCGTCTTTTGTTAGAGCATTCGCTTTTGAAGCATTAGAGGAAAAGTCTAACTTCAGTGTAAAGTGTGGGGGAGGGTGATTCAGTGATGCGACAACCCTCTCATTTTTGGATAAACTCTTTGGTCTGATATCTAATATTGCCCTTTAGTTTCTATTTTGAATGACGCAATATCCCCCCCCCCCCCAAATTCGGCTAATTCGGCCTACTCTAAAAAAATACCAACAATTAACAATTGTTATACCAACAATTAAAGCACTGAGTGGTTTTTGATTCTTTTACTTAAAAAATCTGCTAAAATAAGAGACGAACTTTTTCTTGTTGAAAATACTTAATTAAAAAAAAAACACTCTGAATCTTAATCTCTGTTTTGGGTCTGTGCCTCACTTTGGAAGTTCGTGATTTTATTTTACCATGATTTGGTACGTTTTCTGTTTAATTCACCCATTTTTGTTTTGTTTTTGCAACCCGTCATTTGAGACAAAATCCTGCTTATATACCTGCTTAGGAGGAAGGTTCTAAGTACTGGTGGTTTCAGGGGAGGGACAGAGGGGGCACTTGCCCTGGGCGCAGGGGCGCAAAATTTCAAATAAATGATCTAAGGGTTGTAATCATTTTCTAATTTGAATCTTCTCGGTACATTTGACCTTAAGATCATCACTTAAGATATGTACAATTCAAATAAAAAAAAATTAATTTAAAAAAAAAACTTACTCTGAATCTTACTCTCTGTTTAAACATAAAAAAGTTTTTGTGAAATTTTTCTGTCTGCGTTTCAGTCTCAAGTACAAGATCTGCATCAGTTGACATGTATATGGAAGGAAGTTAGTCATGTTTCTATTTATCAAATGTCCCTATAATCAAATACGTCCTTCCAGATTTGGCTATCTGTTGACCCCCTCCTAGCAAATTATCATTGAGTGAATGACAACGTTTGAACCGACAAAAGACCTGCTTGCTTGATGTTTACATTTTATCCGCCGAATATTTTGCATTCTAGCAAGAAAACTCAAAAATTTATTTTCCAGCATTAATCTCCCGTAGAAGAATCCGGAGAGCTTCGTTTAGCCTAATTAAGAAGGTGACATATCCAGTTTCTACGCCACATGCTCGACAAGGGAACAAAAAATTGTTGAATAGTTTCTCACGTCAAAACAAGCAGCTTGATTAAGATGAAGCAATCCATTTCATGTCCAAGTTTTATGAACACTGTGAATAATAGCTGCTTTTAAAGAATTGGAGGGAAATTCCTAACCGTAAACAAAGCCACTTTCCCCCAGCACCTAATTAGCGTGTTTCCCTTAAATTTAATTAAAAGGATTAAACAAAAAGTTTATTAAAATTGTTGACAATATTTTGAGTGATTAAATAAACTGGCGATGACTGAGATGATTATTATTGTTAACAATATCTTCTTAGCCCTATATAGTTTTGTCAACATTGGCTATTTGTTTTAAGAATGGCTAATTGGCTAATATGTTTAAGAAACTATATCTTCGTTTATAGTCGTTGTATAGGAGCTTGCCAACAAGCCTGTTGGACGACAGGCAAATAAAAAATAAAAATAAAACCCGCAGCGCACGCTGTAGACTCTTTTCTGAGGACCAAAAGAAATATAATTGCCCCTTTCTCTGATCTCAGAATTACAAGTTCACGTATCCTCCCCTCCTGCAAAAAAAGATAAAAAAAAAACTTTGAGAAAGTTTTGACCCGCCTCCCCCAATCGTTATGCAGCAGAGAGTATATCGACCTAACAACGTATAAGATTCGTCCCCTTTAGTGAAAGCTACTGACCACACAATCTCAATATCGGCGACCGGCTTAAAAAAGTATACTCTCTTGTGAGGATCGAAAATGTTGTTAGTCTACTGATTATATAATAGGGAAATCATACACTTCATACCCTTGCTGTATACACAACGTGATGCTTTTCAGATTAGTGATTGGTTTGGAGTTGCGAGCCTTACCAATTCTATAAAGCAAGGTTATAAAAAAAAGATATTTATGGCCATACGAAGTGGAAACAAATAATTAAGAAAAAATCCAAGTAATGACTGCTTTAAGCGAGTTGGGGTGAAAATTGTATCTAAGCAAAGATATCATAGGCAGCGCGCTAGCGCTGCCTAAGTAAAGAACGATGTGGGCACAATGTGTTATTTTTTTGGTTCTCCATACCCGGGACTTCATATCGAAGGAGTTGTCGTAGAAACTTCGAAAAGGGCTCATTTGATTGGAAATTGGAGTGGCTAGTGCCCTTTTTAATAGTCGAAAGTGATTGGAGGGCAACTAGCCCCCCAACGCCCATCATCCCACCAAACACATCAAATCAAAATTTTGACATAGCCATTTTGTTCAGCGTAGTTGATTTCCACATAGAAAATATGTTTTTGAGGAGGAAACTCCCCCACAAACCTCAGGGCAAGGGTTTTAAGTTATGTCCTGTGGACATATAAGGTTTTTATAGAAGGCGTTGTCGTAGAAACTTCAAAAGAAGCTTATTCGATTGGAAATTCGAAGGGCTAGTACCCCTTTTAATAGTCGAAAGTGACTAGAGGGCAACTAGCCCCCCACGCCTATTATTCCCCCAAACACTTAGAATAAAAATTTTGAGAGAACAATTTCGTTTAGCGTGGTTTACTTTCAGAAATAATGTATGTTTTTGAGGAGCAAACTCCCCAACATCCCTCCGGGCAAGGATTTGAAGTTAGGCCCTTGGGGCATATAAGGTTTTTCATTGAAATCTTTGTCGTAGAAACTTGAAAAAAGGGCTCATTCGATTTGAAATTCATTGGGCTAGTGCCCTTTTTAATTATCAAAAGGGATTGGTCGGAAACTAACCCCCCTCTCACGCCCACCTTTTCCCCAAACATATACAATCAATATTTTAAGATAACCATTTTATTTAACGTAGTTGGAAAATTTGGAAATTATGTCTTTAAGGATGACAAACCCTCCCCCCACAGCCCTCAGGGCAAGGTTTGTAAGTTATGCCCTGGGGGTATATAAAGTTTTTATTGAAAGCGTTGTCATAGAAACTTCAAAAGGGCTCATTCAATTGGAAATTGAAAAGGCTAGTGCCTTTTTTAATAGTTGTTAGTGATTGGACAGCGACTAACGCCCCTCTCACGCCCACCATTTTCCCAAACACATCCAATCAAAATTTTGAGATATCCATTTTGTTCAACATAGTTGAAAGATTCTGGAAATAAGGTCTTTTAGGATGATAACCCCCTCAGAGCCCTCAGTGCAAGGGTTGTAAGTTATGCTCTGGGGCATGTAAAGTTTTTATTGAAAGTGTTGTCGTAGAAACTTCAAAAGAGCTCATTCAATTGGAAACTGAAAAGGCTAGTGCCTTTTTTAATAGTTTAAAGTGATTGGATAGTGACTAACGCCCCTCTCACGGCCACCATTTTCCAAAACACATCCAATCAAAATTTTGAGATATCCATTTTGTTCAGCGTAGTTGAACGTTCTGGAAATTAGGTCTTTTAGGATCATAACACCCCTCAGAGCCCTCAGTGCAAGGGTTGTAAGTTAAGCCCTAGGGGCATATAAGGTTTATATAGAAAGTTGTTGCATAAATCATAGGCAGCGCGATCGCGCTGCCTAAGTAAAGAACGGGGACACTCGAGAACGAGACAAGAAACAGGGACTAAGTAAAGAGGAGGACACAACACTCCCCCACAGTCCTCAGGACAAGGGTTTTAAGTTATTCCCTGGGGGCATATAAGAACGATGTTCGCACAATATATTATTTTTTAATTTTGTTCTTTAGACTTGGGAACGTCGTATGAAAAATGTTGATACAGAAACTTCAGAAGGGACTCAATCAATTGGACATTAGAGTGGCTTGTGGCTTTTTAAATAGTCAATAGTGATTGAAAGTTGACTATTACCCCTTCCACGCCCACCATTGTCCAAAACACATCCAATCAAAATTTTGAGATAGCCATTTTGTTCAGCGTAGTTGATTTCCAGATAGAAATTATGTTTTTGAGGACTATTATGTTAGACCAGGGCACTTCGTATCGAAGGAGTTGTCGCGGGAACTTCGAAAAGGACTCATTCGATTGAAAACAGAAAGGGCTGATGCCCTTTTTAATAGCCGGAAGTGATTGGAGGACAACTAATCCCCCCTCCACTATCACCCTCCCACGCCCACCCATTTGCCCATTATTTTTAAAAACTAAATGTTGCCTTAAGATTAAATCAAAATGGACTGTGTTAATGCTAATTCCCATATAAGGCATCTCAATAGTATCCCAAAAACGACTGAGGGTATTATGTTCAAAGTTTCGGGGCTACTTCTGCTCTTAAGTTTTAACTAAATCAAAATAGCGTAAGTGTATCCAAGCTATCAAAGAAAGTAAACAGATTTTTTTAGCGAATGGTATCAAGTTTTCCATTTCTGGTCAAGTAGAGGAGGTATTAAACTAAATTAAACAGTACTATTTGTTTCCAGATTTATAAAAGGGTGTATGTTGTTAAAAATTGCTGAAAATTTTTCTCTACCAGATAAATAGTAGGCCAAACTATAAAGTCTTAAAAAACGAAATGATTTAAAGTATTATTTTCTTTTTCCCTGAAAAGACTATGTCAATATAAAACGAACAGAAGTTAATTACAAAAAAACTTTTTCCACAAAATAAGTTTTTCTAAGAAAAGTAAAGAACTCCATTAAACAAAAAATGAGCAAAAATAGAATCAAATAATCTACCAAGCGTGAAACTATCATAAATCAGCATCGATAAATAAATGAAACCCAAAACGAACAGAAATTACAATAAATAACCGAGTCAAACTCAAAACGAGCAGAAATTAACATAAGTTGGGCGCAAAACCCCTACGCCTTCCCAAGGCCAGAACAAAATTTACACTTTACTGAAAAAAATATAAGTGTTTTTACTTTTATAACTTTAATAAATAAAATAATATTAACATTTTGATTACTAAATATCAGTATATGTATATTAAACTGACAATGCACATTCATTTGTATTTTTTCAGTAAAGTGCAAATTATGTTTTGGCCTTGGGAAGGCATAGGGGTTTTGAGCCCAACTTATGTTAATTTCTGTTCGTTTTTGGTTTCATTTATTTATCGATGCTGATTTGGGGTAGTTTCGCGCTTGGTAGATTATTTTATTTTAATTTTGCTCATTTTTTGTTTGATGGAGTTCTTTACTTTTCTTTGAAAAACTTATCTTGTGGAACATTTTTTTAAATTAATTTCCTGGAAATATCTATCGTGCATTTAAATGTCTCTCAAACAAGTGTAAGGGTCGATGTAAAATTAAGTAAACCAAAAATATTCCTATTTATGGTTATTATGTAAAATTATTGAAAATGTTCAATGTAAATGATCGCAGTTCAACAAACATAAATAACACTGCGAATAATGGCAGCGATTATGAGAATTGTAGTGAAGTTTTCGACCATGAAAAATAAGTGTCTATAATAACTTAATTAATATGTCTTCGTTAAAAATTAATTAAAATTTTTATAGATAAATCAGCTGATGAGTGGGAATTAGGTTTCTAAATATACTATTCGCTCTTTTTGCATAGGTGTATGGAAAATAAAGGTTTATTTTAAATGATGCTGAAGAAAGTACATCTTCATTTGTATTTGTCATTGAGATTGAGAATTGCCGACAAAACACAACCAAGGTCATTCCAGTTAAAAGAATTCGTCGTTTCTGCGTTAACTTTTTCAGTATTTTCGTATTATATCGGCCTCTAATCAGCATTTTCTGTTCTAATCGCATCCAGTTTATTTATTAAGTAAAACAACATGTGTTTTTTCAGATGAAAGTAAATAGTAACGTTGAATTTTAATGTAAACATAATTTGTTCCGTACATGGATGGGGGGGGGCAGGCTTCTACTCTTCACAATTTTCCGCTCTTTGCGTTAAGATCTTATTGAGCTATAACTGAAAATCTTCATGAATAGATACGCAAATGTAGTTAATGAGTAATCCCATGTTTTTTATTGACCGATTGTCTTTTTAAGCTTTTGAGCTGAAAATAGCTTTGAACTGAAACAGCTTATATATATATATATATATATATATATATATATATATATATATATATATATATATATATATATATATATATATATATATATATATATATATATATATATATATATATATATATATATATATATATATATATATATATATATATATATATATATTTTTATATATATATATATATATATATATGTATATATTTATGCGTGACGGCAGACAATTTTCCAGGGGGGGGGGGGCAGAAGCCAAAATAACAGTAGATGTCGGGTGACAGGGCTTATATTTCAGGATATTTTTTTGTAGCAATAAGTTTATTTTTAAATACTTTTCGGAGAAAAACTCAAATAAAAAGAGCAATTGAATTGCATGCAAAACGAAACAAAATACAAAATTTTGAACGACAAGGATTCCTGGAAAAGGGATCAATTTATTTAATCAATAATACATTTAGTTATTATGTATTTAATCTTAAAAGAAAAGTAAACTGAAACCAAAACTACAAAAAGCTTTATTGATTCCCTAGACTATGACAAGACGGTGTAGACTTGTCTTTATGCAATATCCTACGCCTTAGAATGTTTACAGAAGGAGTAGAGATGCTCAAAAATCATCCTGCCTGCATAGATACCACGTTTTGATTTTATAATGGCCACGTAAACTGTACTTCTTTCATAACAGGACAAAAGTCTCCCCCTCGAACTTAAATCCCTTATATATTGAAACATTAAAAAAAATTATAGAATTGTGAAAGAAAAACAAAAATTTAAACTTACTATCCAGCTGTCAAATTGACCCTTTTTCTTTTTATTAGCCTATTCAACTGAATAAAATGAACAGGTCCAAAATAATTTTCGTCACACGAGAATCTTACCAAATAGTTTGTGCTAACAAACTGAAAGTAAAAACTAAAAATGGGATGCCTGTGACAATTGCTACACCGGCAGTATTGGCTTTTTATTCTGATTCTGAATATATAAAAATCTTTCAGTTTGTTGTTACCCACCCAAAACCAAAAATCTGAGAAAATTTGCCAGATTTTTGAAAAAAAAGCAAATTTGGAGCAAGTTTTTTTTTTCAGAAGAAACATCGTCGATGCATGTTTATTTGTTTTTTTGTTGTTTTTTTTTCAGGGCTGATTGTATCAAACCGAAGCTCCTTGATCTCCTAGATAATTGGGAGAAAGCTCAATCAAACGTAAATTTAAGCTATTTTTTAAGTGACAGATTGGGCCAGGGGAAAGTCTTGTTTTCTGCTACTTTAATGCGCCAAACTACGACTTTACCCCAAAGAGGACGAATTTGCAATCAATTTAAAATTCTGAGAAGCTAATTGATTCAAAAGTATCAATTAACTATATTTTAGGCTTCCCAGTTGCAAAAGAAGTAATGCCACATGGTGGCAGTACTGGATTCAACCAAGTTGATTCACTTTATTCGTAATGAAATTACGTTTGGTGATCTGTAATTGCGTATCAGCTATAATGAGGGGATGAGTCATTGTTTAGGAGGGGTTGGGGTAGATGCTTAAAAGAATATATTTTAATGCCCAAACTGCTTACTCTTCATGATCCTTCATATAAATATTGAAAGAGGTAAGGGGGAGTAGGTATTAATTAGTGTTTCTCTATACAGCTAAAATGTTAGATTTCTATATCTACCAGTACAGAGGTGGAAAAGGCAAGGCAGGCCATCATTAGCCCCGCCGGGAAATTTCTTTGGGGTGACAAATACTGCTAGGAACTTGGTTTTCAGCAATTTTAAATGGTAAAAAAATTTTTCTAATTATATGAAGCACTTCAATGATTTCAAACAAATGTATGCAATGTATTGATCGATAAGAAAATCATATTGTAAAGGTTGTGATGGCTTCAATTATGTAGAAGAACTCTTCTTCATCCAACCAAAATTCTTTATTAGTAATATTAACAAGTACTTTTTACCAAAAACACTATTCATCGCCAATTTCTTAAGTATATCCAAATTATGTCCAAAAGTGAAATTTAAACGTAGGGCGGTAGTAATCAACGTACAATTATTTATATACACATTTTAACAGCAATTAACCAGGTTTTTAAAGGACCGGTACCTCAAATTATATCTTGGTTAGGCCTAAGTATGATTTGGAAAACAATCATAAATAAAAAAAAAGCTTTTCAACTGAAAGCAAGGAACAGATTTGAAACCTATTTGAACAGATTATTCTTTATATGAAGGGGGCTGTCTCCTCCTTAGCTCCTTACTCTTTACTGGGAAGTTTGGGTTTTGTCCAAATTTTTAAAGAAAATTTGCAATTGAAAAAAAACGATTTTTCAAAGCAGCAAAAAACTTCTGTTTAATGAGCAAGGTGTTAAGAAGGGGGCAGTCCCCCTTATATACAGAGTAATTTCAATTTGTTTTAAGTTTTAAACTTGCTCCTTATTTTGGTTGAAAATCTTTTTTTATATTTGTTTAATTATATTTGATGAAACTGTAAAGTTTAATGAATCCAGTACTTTTGGTAACGCAGAAAAAACGATCAATATTTCAATGATCTCTGTTTGATTTTTCGTGGGTAATGAAGCTTAGAGACAAACATTTGCCTAAAGGCAATATAAAAAAGTACGCCAATTAAATTAAAAGTATATAAAAATGAAAACAGTAAGTAATTACAAAAAATACACAAAACTACAGCCTACATACGAAAACTAAGATATAAACTCCCAGCCTTCAGTTCTGTTGAGCAATGCCTAAGGGCTGGACGGATATTTTTTTAATAATATCGGTAGTTACGAACTTGGTTATCAAACACCAAAATATTTAATGCCTTTAGACTCAGTGTTCTTATAAACACTTAAACACAGTGTTTAAGTAACCCATTTTCAAAGTAGTTTGTTAAAAGTAAAACATTCAAACTAAGATTAAAGAAATCAAATAAAAATTATAATTCAATATTTTAATTTTGAATACCAAAAACCAATATATTTGGCACCTTCATATTTCATAAATGTAAAATATTCAATCTTTTTCAAAGTGACAACTAGATCAATACAATCACTCCTGGTAAAAAAAAAAGTAAATGATAATAAAATACAAAAAACGTATCCGTTCAGGGGGAAATACAGAAATTCCCTCCATTCCGTTGAGGGGAAACATTTGTGATTATAGTGGCTTCAAATATCAGTTCATAGGTACTCTTGCAATGCAAGCAAAAGTTGACGGATTATTTTTTTACTGAAATTGCTCCTCATTAACTTGTTTTCCATTCGTTGTGTTTTCTATAATTATACCAACTTTCTTGTCTACTAATAACTGTACTACTTACTAAAAAGCAAATAAATATTTAGGATAACTGTAATTAGCTGATTCTTTGATTTAATGTTGTCAATAGTTAGGCTCATATACTTTCGTTTTTGACAAGTATCGTTATTTACTTACTACTCATTCCCATGAAGATTTTTTTTTTTACTCTAACCAAATCATACAGAAAAAATGTTTGTTGAAAACTGGATAGGAGTCACTCAGTCACAAATTAGAACTTATATTTTCCTTATTAAGGGTCAAAACCTATTGGCAGGTAGCCAACAATGGGGTAACGCACATTTATCCATGGTTTTTCCCTACTCGGTTCTCTTTCCTTTCGTTTCCTCACAGTTACTTTTTAGTCCCAAATTTCCAGGGGACCATGGCCCCCCTGCCGGCACCCACGTATTTATATATATATATATATATATATATATATATATATATATATATATATATATATATATATATATATATGCCAGCTTCATCTCTGAGACTGGAAGGGTATATAAATATCTTTTCAACAGTTCTTCGACTGTGTGCTACATAACATTTCGGCCCGACACGGGCCAGGCTTTTATTTTACGGACCAAAATCGTGGAATTGGACACGTTTATGTATTGCGATCTCTTTTGCGACTTAAAAGTGGCGCTATATCTTTGTATTTTATTCGAACGAACCCTCTTTCAATAATCTAGGACTTGATGTCTTATAGAATCCCCCAAACAAACAAAAATGGGCATAAAAAAACTTATGAATTTTAATATGTTAACACCTTTTGATAAGCTAATACCTTATTTGAAATAAGTAAGTTCTGCATATTAAGAATCGGTATAAATAATAGACTTTGTTTTTGCAAATAACTAAAACTCAGATTGTTAGGATTTTGGTTTCTATTGACAAGGGTTGTTATGTACACTTTTTTTTTTTTTTTTTTTTTTTTTTTTTTTCCTTTTTTTTTTTTTTTTTACTACAAACCCTTTGAACCAAGGACCTCTTAAATGTAACTTATATTTTACGCTATTTAAGGAAGGCTACAATTCCTTCCTTCAACCCCCGTTTTTCACATTCCAGTTTTATACTCTTGTACCAATGCATCCAGGATGGTAGTTGGAATTAAAAAATTCAGTTTTTCAAGTATTTTAAGGGGGGTGATGCCTGAAATATCCAAAATTTATTTTTATGCACGCATTTTCACTGATTTTCAAGGGTGTCGTAGGAACAGATATGTTGTATAGGGATGTCCCCAATGAACACTGACAAGAACCCTTCCGAGAAACAAAAAGACTTTAAAAAATGTATAAGAAACTTTTTGGCTCGGTTTTCACCTGGAAGTGTTCACCATGTCTTTTCCTTTGTCTTAGAACTTTCAGTGAGTCTTTTGCGCTTGCTTCAGACTACCGATCCATTGATTCTAATCTTGGAAGAAAAATTAAAGAAGGCTTAGCTTTAGTCCCTGAGGACTTAACTCGAGACAGTAACCTTATCTTCAGAAAACAGTGTTTTATATAACCAATAAAGGGGGACTTACTTTCTCGATTTCCTTGTATTGGTCGTTAGTGGAAATGAGATTTCTTTCAAAGGGAAATTGCTTCTCTGTCTTCTTAACATAGAAATCCCTATCTTTGAAGACATGTTTTTGCAGAAATTTAATTTTTTTTTAAATCTCCGCGTTTGTTAATAAGTGAATTTAAAATTGAATGAATATTAAATTAAAAAAACAAGATTTTTTAACTGAAAGTAAGGAGCGACATTAAAACTTAAAACGAACAGAAATTATTTCGTATATGAAAGGGGCTGTCCCCTCCTCAACGCCTCGCTAGTTTGACTCCGTCTCACAACTTTGTTTTTTTTAAACAATAAAAAACTTTAGCGTGAAGCCCTTCCCCCGGGAACTGTGGGGGATTAAGTCATCCTCAAAGACATATTTATTAGATTTTCGATTATGCTGAACAAAATGGCTATCTCAAAATTGTTATTGGGTGACTTTGGGGAAAAAATGAGCATTGGAGGGGCCTAGTTGCCCTCCAATTTTTTTGGTCACTTTAAAAGGGCACTAGAACTTTTAATTTCCGTTCAAATGAGCTCTCTTAGGATATTCTAGGACTACTGGATCGATACGACCACCCCAGGGAAAATCACAAAAATAATTAAAATAAACACGCATCCGTGATATTTCTTCTGACAAAAAATACAAAATTCCACATTTTTGCAGATAGGAGCTTGAAATCCGACTGTGGGATTTTCATTAAAGTTCTATGACTTTAAGGGGGTGTTTCTTTCTTTTTTTCAAAATCAGGCAAAATGTTTCAGGCGCGCAACTTTTGATAGGTAAAACTAAACTTAATGAAACTTATATATTTGAAATCAGCATAAAAATCTGATTCTACTGATGTATCTATGGGTATCAAAATTCCGGTTTTTAGAGTTTCGGTTACTTTTGAGCCGGATCGCTCCTTACTTACAGCTTGTTACCACGAACTGTTTGATAAACAAGCTTATATAAGATATCAGCTTGTTAACGGTTAGAGACGGCGAGGAAAGAACCGAAATAAAATAAAAAGTTTCAATAGTAACCGAAGCGTTGTTAACGATATATGCACCAGCAGAATTTACTTTTAACGCTGATCCCAAATGTTTAAAATTCATTAATTAAACGTTATCGATTACAAGGCATTAATACAAATAAATAGGTGGAATTTAGAATACAGAGAAGAACGTATTTAAAAAAAGGTATGTTGTTGATCAAACTGAATCAACAAATTCAACATGTCTAAGAACTCTAGAGTGGAAGTTTAAAGCCCTTTCTTACAAAAATAAGAAATATTCCCATTTTTGCACACGGAGTGTGTTTTTTCTCGGGGGATTAAAAATGAGGGATTTTTAGGTTCATAGCCACTGAGGCCAAAATTCTTAAATAGCCTACATACCTTTGTAACAAATAAAATACGATTTTTAAAATGTGCACGTATTATTTATTTATTTAATTTTTTTTTACTTTGATTTCAATGCATGGTCATATCCAGAGGGCTATGGGGCTTAAACCCCCTTCCCCCGAAATTGCTGCTTGACTCGTAATCAAAAAGGCACATAAAAAGATTTTCGATGCGTTTTTTAAAGTTCTTTACTGTAACCCCCCCACCCCCCACCCCGAACAAAAAGCCTTGATTTCTACATTAATCTCTTTCTTACAGACAAATAGCTCAGAAACTCAGAAAATAGCTACAAAATTTATGAACATCAAACGTTATTTGTGGAATATGTGCCTCTACTGTGGTTTGATTTTTCACTCCCATGCTGCAATTTTAACCAGCAAGTTATAAACAGCAAGCTAAGAAACTCTTGAATACAGTCCTTGGTTGGAACCGGAAGACATTAGTGAAACATGTTAATATTGCATACTGGGCTTTTCAAAACGCTCAAAATACAATTCCAAGTTTAATATTTTCAAAAAATTATTTTGAAAACTCTTAAATATTAGCTTCATAAACACGAGAACCTCTTTGTCAAGTATGTAATTACTGTTTTTAAAGCTTTTGGAGTGCTCATTTCTGAAAAATTGCAAAAAAACTAGTAACTACACTAAACTTTAGGTATTTTACTATAATTACTCCAATTTAGAAGTTCGCACTTGTACCACCAGTTAGTAAAAATAATTGCAAATTTTACTGTTCAGTTTGGAAGCAGTACATAAATAGGAATGTCAACATAGCCTTTTTAACATTTTTCGAGCTGCTATGATGAGCTAAAACTTTATTATTGTTAGAAACCATACTGCCTACTCCACGTTTAATAAGCTGCTTGAAATTGGGTTTTGTAATTTTTGACGTTCATTAGGCAATTGCAATTGCCGAATTGCGTTCAAAATTGTTTATTGGAAACCTTTTAAATTGATTATTTGCTTATTTTGCTAAAGTCTTGTGGCTCTTTAAATTTACTTCTGGTTGAAAATCAACATTCCTTGTATTTGAGTAGTCGAAGAATCAGGACAAAAAAAAAATTCAGCGTAAAGAGCGAGGGTTAAGGAAAGGGCAGCCCCCCTTACATACCGAAAAATTTCTGTTTTTTTTAACTTTTAATGCTGCTCCTTACTTTCAGTTGAAAAAAAACTGTTTTTTATAGTTAATTTCTGGCCATATTTCAGATCATGTCAGGAATTCCCCCCCCCTTGTAAAATTTCCCCAGGAAACTTTCACCAACATGGAAAATTCTCCACGCGGAGAATCTTCCTTTCCCTGCAAAAATAAACTACACAAAAAAAATATATATTTCCAAATAACAAATACTATACGTGAACAATATGGGCAAATTGTGTAACTTACAACCCTTTCCCCAGGGACTATGGAGGGTCATGTCATCACAAAAAGTATAGTTATTGGACCTTTCAACTATGCTGAATGAAATGGCTATCTTAGGATCTTGATTGGATGTCTTTGAGGAAAAATTGGACGTGGGAGGGGGGCTAGTTGCCAACCAATCTTTTTGGTCACTGAAAAAGGACACTAGAACTTTTAATTTCAGCTCGAATACGCTCTCTCCTGATATTTTAGGACCTTTGGTTGGATATGATCAGCTCTGGGAAAAAAAAAACTAAACACACATCCGTGATATTTCTTCTGGCAAAAAATACAAAATTCCACATTTCTGCAGATATGACCTGGAAAATTCTACAGTAGGGTTCTATAATATGCTGAATCTGATGATGTGAGTTTCATCAAGATTGCTTCGATTTTTTTGGGGGGGGGGATGTTCACCCCCCTTTTTCCAAATACGGAAAATATTCTCAGGCGCGTAGCTTTTTATGGTTAACATTAAACGTAAAAAATTTATTATATATTTGGAATCAACAAAAAAAGCCAATCCTTTTGATATGTCCATTGTTATCCAATTTTTTTTTTTAGAATCTTGGTTATTATTTGGCTATGTCGCTCCTTACTTACTTGTTATCACGAGCTGTTTGATTGGTTTTAGGGGTTTTAGCAACCCCCCCCCCCCCGAAAACTACCACCCCAAGGAAAATACTCCATCCGGAAAATACCCCCAGTGGAAAATACATCCCTGCTGAAAGGAAAGTATTAAAAACAATTTTCTCCGCGCTGAAAATTCCCCCAGACAATCCCGCCTGCAGAAAACTCCCCCGCAAAAAATGTCCGTATGTTTTCCAGTAACAAATACTATCTGTAAGCAGTAAAAAAATTACAAAACTTAAAAAGGCGCATAAACTTCTACAATCGGGTTCTCTGATTGTTTTGTATTTAGTAAGGGAGGGAGATACCCCAAAGGGTGCATTTTAATGCTAAAACATCCCAGCTCTCATTGAGCCACCAGATAAATACAGAATTAGTTCTAAGGGAGAGACAAGCGGAGATGGAGGTAGAATTTTTTCTGGGGGTGGGGGTATTTTTTCGGGGGGGGGGGGCAAAAGAAACTTTAAAAATACATCAAAAATGTGAAATTGGCATCCGCTCCCTTATGATTTCTGGGAATATCACTGGTCTACGCTGTTATTACGAAAACAAATAGTAACATTAAACCCCAAAATGAGCAGAATTTATTCCGCATAGGAGGGGGGCTGCCCCCTCCTCATCCACACCTCACCAGTCCTTTTTTTTATAAGACAAAAGTGATTGGAGACCAACCAGCCGAGGGGGAGGGGGGTATTTTCCGATGGGGATTTTCTGCGGGGGTAAACGCCGGCCACCGTTTTATCATATTCCGTAACGAGTTTCTTTTTCCATAAAAGCGAAAAATATTTTGTCATAATCCATGATTAAGAATATTATTTTACATTTATCTCTCAATTCTAGGAGGTAACACCAGAAGATGCTGGTACGTACATATGTGTTGCTGTCAATCCTGGCGGTGCAGATGTTTCACCGACTCGTCTTCTCCTTGTAAGTCGCCGGCTGGCCAAAATTCCTCCAGTTATTTCTATTGGCCCTGCCAACCAAACGTTACCTTTAAGATCCCTTGGAACACTTCAGTGTGAGGCGGAAGCAGCAACTACTACATGGATAAAAGATGGAAGAGTTATTATTCCAGAAGGAAGATTTGGGATTACAGAAAGTGGTGCACTTCGAATTGAAGGTAATTGTATTTTAATATAGCTGCAATACGAATGCATACTTTATTTTTTGTGTCTTTGTTTTGTTTCAACCGCAACATCGACCCAAATGAGGCCCCATCCTTAGCCCTGGACAGGGCTGCTTGGAGAAGACTGACAGCGCTGACAGCGCTGTCAACCAGTTCCCTCTACGCTGGCGACCCTGCTGAGCAAGAGCGTTAAGTCAAGTAAGTCAAGCAACTATAGTTGGCAGCAGGGCCGTATCCAGGATTTTTTTTCGGATAGGGTTTTACTCAATTTTTTTTTGGGGGGAGGGGAGTTTGTACAAAAAAAAACTAAAAAAAATGTATACAAAATTTGTTTATGTCTATTTTTGTTACGTTTTTACGAGTCAGACAAACATTTCGGGTGGGAGGGGGGTTCTAACCCCCCCCCCCTCGCTGGATACGGCCATGGTTGGCAGTTGACCTACTTTATCGGTGATGGGTCTTATATCCTTCTTCCTCTCCGAAATAAAAATCTTCCCAAAGACTTTAAGGGAAAATCTCATTAAATTTTACCCCTTCTATGCTTAAAGTGAATTTCTGCTTAGTCTCTTGTCAAAATATTGTATTTTTATTTGTGTTAAGTTTGAGGTCAGAATGGGTCTACGGGGCTCTTCTGACAAGAATGAGAACAAAAGTCAAGGGAAATTCTCAGGTTGTATCCCCTCCTTCAGAAAAAAGCACTGCTGGTATTCTTGCCGAAGGTGTTCAAAAATTTCTCTATTCCACCCATCAAATAAAAAAAGAGATCGTTTTTCCTGTTTCTTGTTTCGTTTTTCTGTTTCTTTTGATAATTGAAGATATGCCTATTTGTTGTAATTTTCGTTTTTTTTTGTTTTTTTTGTGTTTTTTTTTTTTTAACCGAAGTTGCTATAGACACAATTTAAGTTGGAAAGCCGCCCTTAAGGGCTGGGCACACACAGCTGATTTCGGGAACCAATTTAAGCATCAGTGGACAAACGATAGCAGTAAGAAAAATTGGTAGAAAAAAAATTTTATGGCACGAGATTTTCAAAACAAAAAATCATGGACACAATTAATCAACTGGAGTTTATTAATAGTTGCAAGATTGATCTCAGCTTAGTTCGCAGCTCAGTAGCGGGGTCTTTCACACATATATCTTTGGCTGACTTTTTATTTGTATCCCTATTTTTTTGTGATGATCATGGTGAAAATCGGCGCTGATTTTGTAAATCGGTGCTGAAAACTAGAAAATTTTCAACCTCAAATCGACGCTGATTTCTTTTAAAATCGGCGCTGATTTGGAAATCAGTTCCCGAAATCAGCTACGTGTGCCCAGCCCTTTAGACAGAATAAAGCCGCAAAGTTACAAAGCCCAACTCTTTCAGTCACTATTTACATCACAAAACAGTCGCCCAAAACGCAGAATAGTGTATTGTTTTCCTGAAATGTGGGAAAACCTTGCAAAGAATTCTCTAATAAACGGTGATTATTTATTGTCATTAAATGTTGAGAATGAGACTTTAATATGATAAGGAAATTAAATGAGTCCTCTTGTAAAAGCGAATAACCGACCGGTATACTATTAGCACTTTTATTGAATGGCGTAATTACAGCTATCACAGCATTGTGCGGCATAGGATGCATATATAGATAGGAGAATGTTGTTTCTTTGCTCGGGCATGGCAAAATTATTTGTTTACTTTCGAGTCGCAATGGGCAATTATAGGCTTTTATAATTGCTAGTATTAATGGATTTGTTTTCTATTGAAATCACTGTCATCAGCACTGATATTATCTCTAATAGTTTTATTGTTCTTGTCTTTAGTGTTTTTTTTGTACTTTCCCATTATATGGGCATTTGCAAGGAAATCAGTCACGAAAAACCCGTTTTTTACGGGTAAATTCAAGAAACTGCTTCAGAGTAATGCAATCCATAGCGCGGTTTTCATTGCGTATACGATATTTGAACTATGGTTTTTTGAGGTTTAGGGGGGGGATACCTAGGTTAGGTTAAGTTACGTGTTTAATATATGCAATGCTTTACCCACCACTCCCCCCCACCCTATTGTGCAAATATATAGCCCAAATTTGTTTATAAACTATCATATACTCATCCTATTTTATTTTATTTCATTAGCATTAACCTAACGTGACTTTTTAGAAGTGCCCATATAATGGGAAAGTACCTTTTTTTGTTTATTTTATTGATGTTCTCTTTATTCACTACTTTACCTACGGTTCTTTTACATTTATTGTTTCACATCACTTATATTGTTGATGTATTATCTTTACATTGATTTTTATTTTACTGTTTGTTATTATAGTTGTTTTAGGGGTTTTCCTGTTTGTTATTATAGTATTTTTAGGAGTTTGCAGCTCTTTTAAGTTTCATGGAAAAATCAAGGTAGCGAACATCGTTCACATATATCGCACTCATTTCAGAAATATACACCTCAGTACCGCAATTTTGGACCATTGTGCTTGCATACTGTCAATGCATATGCGTTGTAAGGCAAATATTAAAAACTGCACCATATGTCTCAAATTTAACCCAACAGTAACGTGGAATTAGCTTTGACTGGATGAAATCGGTTGTATGAGATCACTTTCAACTAATCAACGGAAGTGGTATTTTATACCTTTATTCAAGGCATCACTGACAGCCAATGAATGCTACTATTTTATGAGCTAAATCATTGTTCCATGCTACTTTTGGTCCAAATTTGAAACATAGTCTCATATTTGATACAAATGATTCCAGTTCGAAGTAGATTAACAAAACAGTGACACTGGTCGTTAAGCAAATGAGAATGCTGGACCATGTTCGCCATCCTGAACATGTTTTTACTGTTCCCGGATCTTTGCAAATGTATTTTCTCGTCTAATCTCACACCGGGAAAGGAGCTAAATGGATACGGACTGGTCGAAAAAACAGCCGCATTAGTAAAATCTATAAAATCTGGCCTGAAAAGATGTCATATTAATATCTGACCCATCCCTACTCTTCACATAAAACCATATTGATAGATGTATCCAAGGCCGTATCCAGGATTTCTTCGGAGGTGGTTTTACTAAAAAATTTTTTTTTTTTTTTTTTTGGGGGGGGGGTACACAAAAAACTCAAAAAACGCATACCAAATTTGTTACATCCATTTTTGTTACGTTTTTACGAGTCAGACAAACATTTCGGGGGGGGGGGGATCAAACCCCCCACCCCCCCCCCCCCTCTGGGTACGGCCTTGGATGTATCCCCTGAAATGCTTGAAGTAAATATAGGCTGTATGTTTTTCATTGCGTTCCTACTTTAGTTTAATAGAGGATCACTTTTAAAAGGATAATAAAATGACAGTGAACCACTAAAACCTCATTGCTGAATTTTGAGACTTTTCAACTTTATTAACGATATTAGCTAACGGTAAACGGCTTTCCTTTTCTCGAAATCCATTTTTGCAGTTGTTCTCGGAAATTTAAGAACTCAACAAAATTCAGTTCAACCAAGTGAACTTTTTTTTCCTGACAAGTTCTTTTTATAACATACTGAAGTTCTTAAATCCGGACTTGGAATTTTATTTATCCAGGAACAAATTGTCTCATTAAAAAAAAGAAAAAATCTGTTCTGGCAACCATGCCCTATGCTTAACCATTGCCAAACGGACTTTTATTTATGTGTCAAATTGGAAGAAAAAAATTAAGGTTGAATCAGCATTCTGCTTTTTTTTTATTTGAAACATGAAGGTTTATCACAGTAAAGAAATTTGACACAGTTATGACAACGAAACTAAAATATACCCTGGGTAGAAAGGCTAGGGAATAGACCTTGAGGCCAAATGTTGTTTTTGCAACAAAATTAAGCAAATTAAATTCACAGTTCTGGGATAATGACCATACCTTAGACAGGAGAGGCTAATGAAATAAACTTTGACGCATAAGAAATCATTACGATATTCTAGTGTGTATGCTAGGTAAAGTAAGATACCCGTGCATTGTCAATCCATTGACATTTGGGCATTTCCGTTGCCGAGAATTATTAGACGTAGGCTTAGTATTATCAAGCATAGGGAAAAACTCCAAACCAAAAATTACCTGGCTGTTTGCAGTGACGTCAATTCTCGAAAATGTAGGGGAGGGTGAAATTATTTCTCAGTCTAGTGGGTTGGTAATTTTGTAGTTTTTTTTCTTTTTTAGGGAAATACCAAAAAGCTCTTTTTCAAAATCCTGGGTGAGGTTGAGGGCAAAAAAATATTGGTAGCAAATGCCACTGTACCCCCCAACTCATGCCACAGTCTTTAGTTGCAGAGCTTAATTAGAAATAAGTATTTTATTTAAATTCGAAGTGTTCACACCAATCTGCTTCTTGACTATCTTCATGGTCTTGAATATTTTCAATCTTCAGGATATATCTGGCCTTAGGTCCTTTTTATTGATTAGCGTTTTTTTTATCTTTATATCTCTGCTGGATCGAGAGTTCTTTTTTAATGATATTTACTTATTTGATATATGGGTCACAATAAAGGTTCGGATTGTAGAAATATTGTAGCACGTCAGTACGTTGATAAATCTCTTTTCCACACTATCCCATTTGTGTTCTTTTTAATTTACAGTAATGAGATTTACTCAATACTGGTTTAGATATTGGTTTAGTTTTATTCTAAATAAAATAATAATGAACTAGATATTTTTTTCAATCTTTTTATCTATTGTTTGCTTCAAGAATAGATTTGTTTTTCCTTATACAAAACTTATTCTTCCAAAACTGCCCTTGTATCTGAACGTGTAATATTGTTACCGAAGATTGTCTTCATTTACTTTCTTGTTCAGTTTCTCGATGAAGTGATGAAAGTGAATCACAACAAAGACCTAGTCAAAATTTTCAAAGCAATTTTTCCAGTCCCGTTAATAAATATAATTAATTCATTTTTTTTCCCAAAAGGTCGCTACGAATCGTTAAAGCAACACTTCTTATAATTAGGTAGGTGTCGACAAGGGATATAAATTTCTTACCATGAATAATTTTTAATCTAGTAGAAGCATTATAGAGTAAGAAGCCAAGTATGTTCAGTCACATGGCTTCGTTATTTTGTATGCGGGCTTTCTTGTAGCGTTTCACTTATCATGCAATTCGGAGGGAATATGATCTCTCTGGTAACGCATTCTTTGTCTTACAATCGGAGAACAAAAATCCACAATCACTCTGCAACAACTGCGTAAATCTGTGTAGTTGTTACCGTAATGTCCAAAATATGGTTAATGTCGACATTCACCAGTGAATGTCCGAAATTCCCTTTTCTCTGCTTGGATTCAATTAGCTTTGCGAATCAGCCTTTTTAGTCTTATGCAAGCTTTGATGGTAAAAGTTAGGTTGGGTTAGATTGAATTAGATTAGGTTAACATGGGTTATAAATGTCAGAAATTGGTTAAAAACCTTAGGAGCCAAACCCTAGCCTGTCATCATCAGACCTTGCATTAAATGACGCATTGCACAAACTACAAGAAAAGAAAATGTTGACTGGCAAACGCTAACTAAATCCAAGGAGAAAAAAAGCGTATTTCGGATATTCACCAGTGAATGTCGACATTCACCAATTCCGGACATTCACGGTAACATAGGTAGCGTAATCTATGTAAATAAGTGAAGCAATCTCTCAACATAAGACTTTAATAGATATATCTTTTTCTGCTTCAATTGACTTTTCGATGGTTTATCTACAATTTCGTCAAAATAGGCATCATAGACTAATCGAAGAAGTAGCACGTGTCTTCCAATTCCAGGGTTATAAAACGCAATTTACGCAAATCTCTGTAGAGGCCATCAGCGTAGGGTACAGCTGTGTTATAAGCTTAAGGTGCTAATAAATCTAAATAAAGTTAATTTTTAAATTTCAGACTTACGACAAAATGATGCTGGTACATACATGTGTATTGCTCGAAACAGCGGAGGGGAAACATCATGGAGCTCCACTCTTTCCATTGAGTCACCAACAAACCCAAATGTCGTTTTCTTCAGAAGCACAAATGATCCTCTAGCGCTTCCTGGTTCACCTTCCCAGCCTCGTCTTCTTAGTCGAGGTTCGTCGACACTAACTGTCACCTGGAGGAGTGGTTCACGAACCGGTGCTTCACCTCTTCTTGGTTATATGATAGAAGTACTTAGCACTGATGGACCAGTAGAAACGAAAGGTATTTTTTATGCCACATCGTACAAGTCTTCTTTGTGTATTTTTTTAGTAAGGCTGAAGTTGATTGACTAGAGTCTTATATAATATATTGACTTTGTGAAACTTGCTTAGATTTGCTGCCTGTTTTTCCGAAGCCTCCTCCCTCTCCTTCAACCTATAGGCATAAATGTGGATACTTTTGGTCTAACTTAGTCAGAATTAAAATTTTATGTGCTATTTCCTCTTTTTAAAGTCAAAGATCGGTTCAACATCTATGTGAAAGGAGAAAGAGCAGTCCTAATTTTGGAGAGGGAGTCCCTATATTCTTGTCATTATGGCATCGCCTGAACGGATTTTCAGATATAAATATAATAGAATGGGGAGCAAGAGTTAGCGTCCTGCTTGTTTTTTTTTTCGAATTACAGATCTGATCCTATCTCTCTGGCTAATAGAGGAGGGGGAGGAGCACATTCTTATGATCCTGACATCTACCATCTCATTTGCACGTGGGACTTTGGGGTCAGGACATGGTCCGACCCCATTAGGGGGAGGGAATCCAAAAAAAATTTCATCAGGAAATATACCAGAAGAGGTTGTTCGATATCAGTCTAAGCTGATAAGATCGAACCGTTAATGTCCTAGTTTGTCTCTTTCATGGTCCAAGATCCATCTAACCTCTGAGGGGTGGGGGTGATGAAATTGGGCATCTCTGAATTATGGTCCTCAGGATATATACGAAAAAGGGTTGTTGGATGTCAACTATCGATCCAGGATCGATCCAACTTCTGTTGTGAAGGAAAAAGGAGGGTGACTAAATTGTTGTCATAAGAACACTTGTCAGAATGTGGCGTCAGATCTTAATACAGCTTGGTGGGGAATAAGAGCTTGGCTCTTAGGTTGGTCTTTTTACAAAATGCAACTGATCCAGTCTTTGTAGAAGAAGGGGGTATTAAGGTATTCAATTTTTTTTATCAGTATAGTTACTTGACACACTGACGACTGTCATTCAGCAAAACCTTGTTTTGGTACCGGATGACTGGGCTCCAGGGTCGTATCCAAGATTTTTTTTTCGGGAGGGTAACTTTAAAAAACCCATCAAAACATTTTTTATTACGTTTCTACGAGTCGGATAAACATTTCGGGAGGTCCAAATTCCCTTACCCCTCCCCTAAATACGGCCTTGCTGGGCTCGATTTGACCTTCAGGAGCTGCGAATTACGTTGCGCCGTTAGACGGTTCGAATCCAACCATATATATTGTCTCTTGTATCGTCCTGCAACTCTCATCCATGAGTTAGAGGTGCTGCAACACTTCGTGGATTGGCAGGGGCAGTCTAGTTGGGATTGACGGTAGGGTTCAAACGACCGATTAGTTCTTTACCCTATCTTCCAATGTGAAATCCATTTTGGCTATTTGGCTATTCTTGAATTAGTCCTATTTCAGGTTGAGTGCAATTTGGTAATGTTTTTTTAGCACGCAAATTAGCTATTCATTATTTTGTAATTAACTCTAAATTATACACTTGCATTGAACAAAAAACAGATTGAGAGCGTGCCTTCGTTCATTTGAATCCTGGTTTTTCAGGCTAAACGGCTTTAATAGTAATACGTAGTTTTAACTTAATGAAACATCTAAAGAAGACGGGCTACTTGTAAATTATCCTGTTCTAAAATTTATAGGCGACTTGAAATTCATGTCAACAATCGTGAAATTCATTGCTCAAATTGTAATGGTTTAGAAGGCGCCACGTCGCAATTGTGGTTTAATAAATAAGCGAGTCAAAGAGCTATTGCTATGGAAATCTGTTTTTTTCAATTTACAGCAGTATGATTTTACTATATGTCTTAGAATTTATCTGTTCTAGCTCCTCCAAGCACAAAATTTTTAGTGTTAGATTTTTTAGAAGGTTTAGATGGCTCGAAAATTTGTATCTTTTAGCATGAATGTGTAAATTTTTTTTTTTTTTTTTTATTCATATTTTCTTCTTGCGAAACTCTTTTGTAAGATGAGGGGTGCTCTAAAACATATCCTATACGATAGAACTGTTTCAGTGCCCTTCCCACTGTCACTAAACATAGATATATATCTAGGAGAGACTTCATCCATGTAATCCCATTAAAACCTTAATGTAATTGTAATTTTAAAAGCTGAAGACGCATAAATTAAGTCATAGAATAATCAAATAGTTCGTGGTAACAAAAGGTACGAGCCTCAGGAAATTTGTCTGGTTTTCTAAAAAAAAGAGAAACACCCTATAAAAGTAAATAAAAATTCGAATCATTTTTGAAAAAAAGTAAAAAAAACATTAGATTCAGTATATCAGTAGGGTCCTCTCTACTGCAGTAGCCGTTTTAGTCCTCATAATCTGGGTGGTGAAAGTATACCACAGGGTTCCTTTTATATATAATGAAAGGAATTTGATGTCAGATATCAGAAAAACTTGGGAGAGGGAGCTGCCCCCCTGCTCAGGCCTAGAACTGCCACTGTCTTACTGGAGTGGTTTCAAGTTCCTATCTATAAAAATATGCAATTTTGAATTTTTGCCAGAAGAAATATCACGGATGCATTTTTTTTGTCAGGGGTGTTCGTATTGAACCAACTATCCTAGGAGATTGGGAGAGGATTCATTCGAATGGAAATTGAAAATTTTAGTGCCCTTTTTGAGTGACCAAAAAGATTGGATGGCAACTACGTCCCTCCCACGCCCCTTCTTCTCCCAAAGACGCCCGATCAAAATTTTGAATTAGCCATTTAGTTCAGCATAGTTGAAAGGTCAAATAACCATGCCTCTTGGGATGAGATGACCCCCACAGCCACTGAAAAAAGGGCTGTAAGTTATGCAGTTTGCCCATTGCTACATATAGTAATTGTTACTGGGAAATATACGGAAATTTTTCGAGGGGATTTATCTGTAGGAGGTGGGATTTTCCTCAAGGAAAACTTTCTAGAGGGATTTTTCCAGGGAAATTTTACACGGAGGGGATTTTCTGGCATGATTCCAAAAATGGTTAAAAATTCAATAAAAAAACGAAGTTTGACAACTGAAAGTATGGAACAACACTAAAACTTAAAAACGAACGCAAAATATCCCGTATATGAGGCGGTTGACCCTTCCTCGTCCCTTGCTCTTTATGCTAAAGTTTGCTTTTTTGTCCCTACTCTTTAAGAACGACTCCTGAAACAAAAGGACCGAACTTCAAGACTTTAGTATTAAGAGCTAGGGGCTGAGGAAGGGGTAGTCCCCCTCATTTATAGAATAACTTATTTTCGTTTTAATGTTGTTCCTTATTTTCAGTTGAAAAAAAACAGTTTTTTATATATTTAATTCAAGCTTAAAACGAACACAATTCATTAATGAAAGCCAAGGTTATGGAAACTACACAAAAGTAAGTGACAAGCTCTCCTCAATCCAGATTTTAGTTTTCACCCCTTGCCCCCTTACTAAATTTATAGGTACATTCATTGTTCATCTATAACGACTTACTCTACTAGCCTACTTCGAGTAATTGTGTACTGCTATTATATATTTATCTCTAAAAAGAATTAAACAGATTTGCCAAATTTTTACAAGCTCTCTTTTTCACAAGTCAAATCGAACAAGTCCATTTTTTTTACTCATTTTGGCGGGTGTTTCCAGCTCTACTGTTTTGTTGTTGATAGATGGTTTTTAAGTCTTATCAGGGGTAACAAAATTCTTTGGTTTTCATTATTAATTAATACTGTATTGTTTCAGATATCCTCTCCAGACATTTCGCAAGTATTCTATGGCAATCATCTGAAACTAAAAAAAAAACAACTGAATATGATAATTTTAACATCGAATCCAAGGGCGCCAATGGGGGGGGAAGTTGTGAGGAAAAAAATTACCCCATTTCCAGATCCTTGGTATTTCCGTTGACAAATAACTTTTTGTTTTTTTTATTAAAATAAATGAAAAAAGAACAAAAATTGCCGCTCACTAGGTTTTGAAAACATAAGATCCTTCTTAGTTTTGTTTGTTAAATAGGAATTTTGTTTGTTGAAGTCTAAAATGGCAGGAAATGTGCTTTGGCAGATAGTAAGTTTGGTGCAGAGTTTTATCTGATAGCCAAATAGTTAAGTTTGGCAGATGAAATGAGACAAAGCTTGTATACAAAGCTGGCAAAGTTGGAAGAAGGTTTTGACCAAATAAATAGGGAAGTGAACAAAAAGACTGCAGCTAAAAGTCTTGAGGTGCTTTTTGCGTTGGATCAAAGCTAAAATATTCTGAAAAATAGGCAGATTTGCTTTGTCACAAATTAATTCCTGAATGATTAAAGCCGCGTTCACATTTGAGTCCAACAAGACTTCTATGTCTTAACATATATGTATGCCCAGACACTTTCTTTATCATGGTAGTTCGTCCAGACAAACATGTGGACGCCACTGTTAAGCGCAAATGATAAATATAGTGCACAATATGCTTCCTGATTGGTAAAGTTCTAGACAGAGAGTCCGTACTAAATTTTACAATGTAAACATTACAACTGCCTCGTTATTGATGTCTGGACAGATACATGGCTTAACATGCAAGTCTAACTGGTCATGCATCTGAACGCCGTTTAAATTGTTACTGGATGATATTGGCGTCTGGAGAAAAATTAACACAGTACTTGCTGAACCCCCTTGACGCCAGGAGGTCTTTTATCGTCGACCTTGTGCGCAGCAAAACAAAAAATATGGACAAGAAGACTCGATTTGAGGTTTTGTAATTGTAGTTTGGCTGGGTAACGCTCAAGAGTTTGCGCAAGATGGTAGGGGAAGAGGCGTTAGGGTCCTATCCTCCCCATAAACTTTACTATGTTTCTTATACAACTTCTCAAAACTTTTGAAAGAAGTCCCCCTCCCCCGAAGTAAATTCCTCCTTACGTGTCGGGTAATGATTGACGGCATCGTTTGCTTTCCCTCGGAAATGAACGGAGACTAGTTTCCTTTTATTAGACTTTCCCATGCTGTTTCGTCTAGATATCTAGATGCTTCTACTACCATTTTGAATTAAATCTTCTTGCTGTGAGGATGGTCAACTCACAACTTCGAAAATGTGGCGCCAAACTCCTGTGGGGTTCACATTCAATCTGTCAACCATTAAGCAAAACTCTTCAACGATTCTAGCGTATTAACTTCCGGAGTTGAGGTCAGAACAACCCTGCCGCCTTGAATCACTGTTTACCTAGCTCTGTTGCACCCTGCGAAGCATGTACTTATGATTGATTAGGACAGTCAATTGTCTGTTCGGATATGAGGCGTTAAACAAAATCTTATGTTATTTGAGAGACGGGTGTCCGACTGGGAAATGATCGTTTTGTAAATGCTCCTTACTTGGCCAACCTCAACTCCTGCTGTTCTCATTGGTTCACCCACAGAAAGTGTGATAGACGACGAGCCGAAAAAGGGTGCTTGACAAATGTGTCTGTCGGAGTGTTGACAGCCTACTTAGTCTTGATATGTGATTTTTATTCGTTCACCCTGATCAAAATTACTAACCTAATTATTTTTTCGCAACTGACATCTTTGCAACATAAGGCACCAAGACATAGTTTGCGTCAACGAAGAAAAATATCTGATAGTTTGATTTATATTCTCATTGAATAATTTGGGATTTGAAATTATTTATAATTTATAAAGCTTCTTTTTCAAAGGCAGTTATTTTTTTTTGGCTGATTTAACGTGAATTTTAAAAAAAATGATTTGATAATTTAATAAGAAGTGCGATAAACTCGGTATTTTTGGGGGTATTTAGTCCCTGGCCTCGATCCCCTCCCCTCCCTGCCATAATGTTATATTTCGGTCTTCAGCCATTGCCAGCGTATTATTGCAGAAGCATGGTACATTGAAATGTTTTGTTTTTTTTTCAAGGTAAATGTGACAGAATTATCTCAATTAGCCCAGTTTACTCATTATACAATTTAATTGTGGAAATCTTGAATTTGTGGAGCAGTGCCCGACCCTGGATTCGCTATTTCCCCTGATAGCTTAAAATATTGCATTTAAAAATCTCCTGGTGTCTACCCCAAACCAAGGGTTTGTTTTTATATGTCTCCGCCCATGCTGTCATCTAAAAAAGTTTGTTGCTGTTCATACAGTCATCCTTAGTTTGTACTTACGAATCAATGAAAGATCGTGTGATACTGGTGCGTTATATGGTCACTTTTATATATTGTACAAGGAAACCAGTCACGAAAAACCCGCCAGACGGGTTAATTGCAAGAGACCGCTATAGAGAAATGCAATGCAAAGCGTGGTTTTCATTGCGTTTACGATATTTAAACTATTGTTTTTTGGGGTTTAGGGGGGGAAAGGTACCTAGGTTAGGTTAAGTTACATATTTAATATATGCTATGCTTTTCCCCCCAATGTGCAAATATATAGCCCAAATTTGCTTATAAACTATTATATATTCGTCCTATTTTATTTTATTTCATTAGCATTAACCAAACTTGACTTTTTAGAAGTGACCATATAATGCACCAGTACCGATCGTGTTATAATCGGTACGCTCAGCCATGTTCAGGGGCTGCACAAGACAAAACGGTTAGGACTGGCTCTTTTCCTCAACCCTGTCAGAAATTGATTATGCCTTCTCTCAGTCTAACAAACTATTCTCCACATCTGCCTAAGCCGACTGCGTTGGTTGTGATCAGTTTTAACTCTGCTTTTGTATCCGTTATTTACTACAAATTGCATCTTTGTCACGGGAAAGTCCAGATGACTAGGTGTCACGTGAAGCGTAAACTATTTACCACACACCGCATTAAAACGTTAATTTTTCAACACCGCAATTTTCCACTAATTCCGCCTTTTTATGTCATGCGAACGCTACTATGCATCTGTTCAATAGTATTTATATCAAATAAATTTAAATATTTTGCTTTTTCTAACAGCGAATTTTAAAATTGATTTTCAAACAGATTTGAAATATAATCGGAAAAGAACACATGAAAAACAATTGATAACTCCAATTCAGAAGGAATAAAGCAGCATTTTTAGAGTATATATGTCACTATACATTCATACGGTACAATCATTCCCTATCTCAACCATTATGCAAAGCCGGACAAAGATGCAAGTGCTCCGGAGAACGTAGAAACATAAGCGACATTAGATTTTTTCACGGGTAGACAAGTCAGATTTCTCTTGAACGCGAAATTTGGCTTCACCTTTTTTGCACTAAATTTTAAATAATCTAATTTTAAATTAATTTATTCTAATACATGTATAATAGTCGGTAATTAGTAGTGCAATGTTATTAATATATGTTTTTTAAAAATCACAAGTAGGTTTCAAAGTCTCGTGTTGGTTTCAAAGGCATTTTGAGAAAGTTTCTGCCAAGATACGTGTTTCAGGGTAATATACACTGAATTGTTGATGGGTGAGGATATGGGAGGGGCTTTTATACGCGCCAAGACTGTAGTAGGCAAATATTACTGAGTCGTGATTACACTGTATATAATTTATATACAGTGATATATGTATGCCGGCAGATACTAGATAGATCCGTAAAAATATGTCAGTCAGATCCATTCTCGGGTGGCCTTGGCCATCATGAAAAACTTAGAAATGTCACCATAATATGCTTTGTTTTGCATGCAATATAAATTTTTTATACCCTGCTTTAATGAATGAATCTTCAGAAATGAGTGCCCCTTCCTTAAAACAGTTCCTCTATTTTCAATATTTTTCCTCCTGGTTTTGAGTTGTATGCTCAAAAACGTGTGCCTCTTTGCTGTAACGACTCCTCTATAGTGAATGTTATTTATTTGTTTTTACTCTTTGGAGTAAAAGGGCTAATTTTGCTCCTGCTTTAAGCTTTGGTGAAACCTGACAAAGTCACGTCCAAGATTACTGAGAGATAAATTGATGAAAGGAAAAAATGTCAGTTTCAAGTTTTTGCTTATCTCGT
This sequence comes from Artemia sp. Qi Xiang Cuo, assembly GCF_049724085.1. Classification (NCBI taxonomy): domain Eukaryota; kingdom Metazoa; phylum Arthropoda; class Branchiopoda; order Anostraca; family Artemiidae; genus Artemia; species Artemia sp. Qi Xiang Cuo. The sequence continues at coordinate 34,972,234 of NC_142796.1, forward strand.
GCTGTTATTATGGCATACGAAACTCAAAAGCTTTTTGTAGTTTTTTTTTAATGTTAGATAAAGATTCTCCTTCTTTTTACATTCTTACATTTGTTTTTTTAATTATTTGTGCTTTTTTGCTCAAATAAATAAAAAAAAACAATTCATTTTCTAGGAAAATGGCGGACAGTTGCACAACGGCTTCAAACTGACATGTTTACTCTCACCAACCTTCGGCCTGGCTCGTCTCATTTAGTTATTATACGAGCAGAAAATTCCCATGGCTTAAGTCTTCCTAGTCCCCCATCAGAATGGCTTGAGATTTCTGATTCAGTTGAAGCATCTGATGAAGGGGAGTTGGAACAAGTAAGAGAAGCACTGTCTCCTCGAGTTGTTAAGCTCGAAAAAGTAGTTCCTGTGAACTCAACTGCTGTAAGGATTACATGGGAGGTGCGTAATTACTTGATTTCTTTTAATGCTGTTCTTATATGAAGTTGCCAAGCAACTTACATGAACAAGCAAATGGAACATAAGAAAGCTTTTTTACTATTGATTATTGGGGCAAGTAATGGTAGCCAGTATTTAAGATTAAAAATCGAAGAAGATACTACAAAAACATTCACTCTCGTTCCAAGTCTGAATATTTAGCTTCTGTCAATAATAGATTTATCCTTAAAAAATAAATTGTACAAGATAATGGTTGCACAAAAAGTGGAAATACACCCCAGAAATTAGATTTCGACAAAAATCCATGGAGCCACAGCACCAATTTTTATTTTAAATAAAATATACATTTTTCCGAATTTCAGATTTTTTCTTATGAATATTTTTTCTGATAGTACATTTATTTTTTAATTTTTTTTTAGAGAGTAAAGCAAACGAATTAAACTTCGTATTTATGTGGAAATAGAATTTGTCAATCCATTTTTTTTACATCAAAACCGGGTCCATATCCAGGATTTTTTGGGGGGGGGGGGGCGGGTTCGCGAAAACTAGAAAAATGCACCAAAAATTTGTTTATGTATTTTGTTACGTTATGAGTCGGAAAAACATTTCGGAGGGGAGAGGGTTCAAACCCCCTAATCCCCCTGGATAAGGCTTGATCAAAACATCTTTTTATAGCTTATGTCATATTCTATCATATTTGTGATGCTTGTATGAGAAGATTTATACTAAAGGAGGTTCCTTTATACAAATCCTTCCAGTTCGTACAAATACAGTTGCAAAATTCTTCTTCTCATCTATCTTGTATTTGAAAGTCTAAATCATTTGAGGTATATGCTATATTTTTTTTATGTCATTTGGGAAGAAGGGCTGCTAAATTAAAGAATATCTTGTAGTCTGATTAAAAAAAAGTTTTATATCAAATCCAGCATTTCCATATAAACTCATTTATGTAAGAAAAATGTTAACTCATATGTTTGTTTTATTTGAAGGAGACCCAAATTGAAGTTGTTTTATATTTACTGAATGAAAACTTGGGGTAAAAAATATACAAACCGGGGCAGGGAAAATTCGAGGATAGAAAGCAAGGTCGATACTATGTATCGAAGAGAAGAAACAGATTATTATTGAAAATTATATATATATATATATATATATATATATATATATATATATATATATATATATATATATATATATATATATATATATATATATATATATATATATATTTATATATTTCTGTTGGGGCGACGTATATTTATTATCTTATATATTTTATCCTATCTATTTCTGTTGGGGCAACGGATCTTCTTTTTTTATTTGAAGGCACGAGTCCCAATGGTTGAATTCCTTTTATACACCAGTTAAATAAATTTAAACGTAAATTGAACGGAAATAAAGCCGTCATAGCAAAGTCGTCATTTTTTTTTCTTCGTAGATGCCGTAAGGTTATATAAATCACCTGACAAATTCTATCATGGAGTTATAAACATGGCCTCATAAAACCATCAAACTCCTGTCAAAGTAACTTAAAGACCTTGACAAGCAGTCGTCACTCCAACTGGCAACTTTATTTGTCTGTCAGTGTTTGTAAGCTTGTCTTATATTAGTGCTCGCCTTCGGGTCAAAGGCTCTTAGACCTTTAAACAAGAGCTTGTTAATTTTATGCTGCTTTGTTTTTGTCTTTTTCATTGCACTTTTTATCGGATATGAAAAACTAATCTCCTTCGACAGAACCTAAAAATAGACATATTTTTAACACAGAGATACTATTTATTACAAAACTGTGTTTTAAAGAGCTTTTACTTTAAACGATGTTATTTCAAGAATTCAGTTTGGGACCCTTCAGAGAAAATCTGGAGTAACTATGTCTCAGGGAATGTTTTTTCCCAAGCAGTGTTATAGCTGAGTGTTCAAAATTATAGTTAAAACAAGGGCTTGTGAACTGTATGTGCTGCCCCATAAAATAAAGATTTTTTATGGTTCTTAGGAGCAAAAGTTCTGCTATAAGGGCTTAAGGATTTTCAAAGTTCAAGGTCTTCTTTTGTCAATGGTAATATGTTTTAGCGTTAACAGTAATGAAGCCAGTGACGAAGGTAGGGGAAAACGGCAATGATAGGAATAAATCTGCTGACACTACTGACCTGGAATGTGGTCAATGAACTGTGGCTGGTACATAGAGCCGTTTCTGCGGTTTTTGGTGCCCAGAGAAAAATTAATTATAGTGCTTCCTCCCAAGTCAAATATAAACAAAAAAATGCCGAATTAAAGTCAAAAATCTGGTACCTGTATGATATAACCGCTAACCCCTACCTAATATGTTTCTCTGACGCTCAATCCTAATGAAATATACCTAAGTGTGATAAAAATATAACACTTTCGAAACAAATTTGGGCTATATATTTGCACGTCAGGGGGGGGGGGGGTAAAGTATAGTGGGTATGCATGCCTAATGTGTTAGGTGCAATTATTCTGCATATTATGAAGTAAAAATTGTTTTCCAACTTCCCACTGTCCAAATACTTTACGAAAACCCATCCATCCCCCTAATGTGCAAGTATATAGCCCAAATTATATATTCTCCATCTATTCTGTCACTTCTCTTTTGTGTTGTCTCATGCTAAGCTGAAAGAAACTAACGAAAAAAAACGGTTCTACAATGCGTCAATGAATGAATAACTTCAGCTCTAGGGGCTATCATAGCTATCATAGAAGTACAAAAAAATTGATCAAAGTGGGAAATCCCCCAGCCGCATCCCCCTCCCAGTTGTGGTGCCCAGGGCTGCGGACGCCCCCCCCCTCCGTCCCCGTCAGGACGGCTGTGCTGGTATATGACTTATGATTGACTTTATCGTTTATGAAGTGTGTTCTAGTAATTTTATGTGTTCTACTTCTTGTGAAAACTAGAGTTTCGAGCCACTTAATTTGTTTTTACGCTTAATTTGTTGCACACGATCACATTTATATTAATTAATTCTCTGAAGTCTTGAGTCTCCCAATTTCGACTGATTTGGCCTATTTCGACTTTCCGTATGAAAGATATGACGCCTATTATAAAGAAAGACTTTCTGGGGAGTTCTCCTTCATCTAGAATGTCATGTTCCCGTACAAAAAAAAGCAAGAGAGAAAGGAATATCATAAATAATAAATTTTACCAACAGAAATAAATATCTGTGCTGAACCTGACCTTATCTACTTTTTATTTGAAACTCTTCAACCTATCTGCACAATTTACTCTTTGGTTTCTGTTGAAGGTAAACTCATTTTTTCTTACTGGTAAGCGAAATCATCAGAATGTAATCTTAATAAGAAAGTTGAGATCATTTTGACAGGTTGTAGACTTCCTAAAAATTTTAGGCACTTTTTCCTAACGGATTGGAGAAATTCCAGGATGAAACTACTGAAAATCATATTACACCAAAACGAAAACTTAAACATAATTCTTACGTCCAATCTTGTCGACTAAGGATTTTTCGTCACAACTTGTTAATTAAAAAAAGAATGTGAATGTCAATTTGTTTTACTGTAATTAACAATACATAGAAATATCGGTGATTATGTCGGTCTGGTACTCAAGTATCTGGCTCGTGTTCAAATATCTAATTAGATTAAGGAGAAAGTCATTACTCAGCCAGAAGTTTAATCAGGATTTCAATGGTACTTCCAAGCATTTTGGCTGATATCAGATTACTAAAACCTGAATGTGTAGAATAGCCGAAGATGTAATGGAAAAATAGATTCCTGTATTGGCCTAGATATCAACTTTTTCAAATTGATCTTTTTATTATCGGCTTTAGAATGATTGTTTTATTATTCGCCTTTGTTAATTCTTAATTTCTTCCTCGTGTTGAATTTATTTGTCTGTTTGTTCCATTTTTTCATTTTTTTCCTTCTTATTTATTGCGAGCAGTGCGTATGTATAAAACCATTCCTGTGGGCAGTAGCGTAGGAAAATGCGTGCGCGGGGGGGATGGACCGCCCCGGGTGCCAGCCTTGGAGGGGTGACAAAAATTGGTCTAAAAGGACTTATGATTGATTAGGGTCCGCCGTGCAAAAAGTGGGGTAGCAAAGTAGCAATACTACTTGGCAGTTTTCAAATTTGTTGGCAGATTTTGTCTAAAAATACCATTTTTATATAAAAATAAATTTTGCTAAAAGAAAAGCTTATGTTTAGTTGAGAATTACGAAGAACTATCTTCAGGAGACGTGTTAAATGAAATCCCACGCCTGAGGAGGTTTGTACAAGCGACAAACGTTCCTGAAGAATGGCTCTGAAGTGGAGTTCTTTGAGACTGCTCCAGTTTAAAGTTGAACTAAATAAAAAAAAAAAACAATTTTTTTTTAACTGAAAGTAAGGAGTGACATTAAAACTTAAAACTAACGGAAATTATTCCGTATATAAAGAAAGAAAAACGTGCAAAAATGGGGTTTTTAAAGGCCAAATGAAAATACTGACAAAACAAAACAAAGCGAATATTTCGAGGGGGCAAACGCCTCTCTTCTTCAGCGCGAAACGAAAAAATATATTCAATGAGAGTGCCGAAGAAAAAACAAACAAAACAAAACGTGGAAAGTCAATGTGAATGTGAAAAAACCAATGAAAGAAAAAAAACTAACAAGATGAATAAAATTGAATAAAAGCCAAAAATTATGAGAATTAAAACCAAACACCTAATATATAATATATATATATATATATATATATATATATATATATATATATATATATATACATATATATATACTAATAAAAATGTATAATTTCTTTTCAATAAACACAAAAGAAATTCTTAAGAATTATAATATTACCTATTTAAAAGTACACTTTAATTTTTCTAGAATTTCTTCGTCAGAAAGAATAGTTGTTTTTATTCCATAATTTTTTGAAGTTTCAGTAATAAATCAGAAGAAGTTTTTGGCGATTTGCCCATAAGAAGAAAATTTTTTAACTGGAACTTCTCGAAGAAGCTCAGAAAGCCTGTTCAAAACCTTGAATTCGATATATGTGATTGTGACTAAAATATAGGCTATGTAGTCTGGAATTATCTTTATAGAAACGCCAAAATCAATCAGAAAATGTTGAAGTAATCATTACTGAAACTGTTATTTCCCACAGTTGCAATAGTAAAAATTGGTGTATGCAATGTTGATATTCAGACATATTTCAATATCGAAAACTAATTTTAGAACATTTCAAATAGAATGTGAAATAAATCGTTTTTGTTGCCTAGCTTCAAAACAAGGTTTCACCAATTTCGTGTTGATCTCTCAATAATCACCAAAAACATACTGAATATGCAAATCTAAGATTGCACCGATTCGGCGTAATGATTTCCTATCCAATTTGTTTGTCAATGAAGGTTGGATGATTATTGAAAACAAATAATCAAAAAAAGGATACAGACAACAAAACCAACATAAAAAAACAACAAAAAACATAAAAACGAAGGATATGACGGGAGTGTTTTCAGGTCCAGTCTTCTTTATTTTTGTTGGAAGCTCAAGTATGTTCATTTCCCAAAAAACAAATAGAGTATTGTATGGACATTGAAGGTTAGATAACAAATGATATTCAGAAGAGCTGCAAACTTTTATAAATAAAACCAAATCCATAAAAAAGAATCCTGTATTTTTATATGTAATTGACTATTCGGTGAGCTCATCCCCCCCCCCCCCGTTGATGCTTCTCATCTAGTCTAATAATTATTGTTTTGCCTAGAATTTTACTGAAAAACAAATGGTTTCCGTAGAATCCATAATCTAGCACCATTTTAGATTGTTTTAATGCATCTAGAAATCGGAAAGCGGAATTATCAAAAACAACTGAAAATACCATCAAGTTGTTTATAATAGTTCTTCATTTCTTATACATTCTGCAATAAGATGACAAAAACCATTTAAATGAAAAGCGTCGCACACATACAGTTTCGATGGGTAAAATAAAATCACCGGACAGTACATATTGGAACCCAGCATGAAAAATCATTATTTTTATTTAGACTAGATCTATTTTTGGTTGCATTAGCATTCCTGAAAGTTTCATTCATTTAGCATTACATCTTCCACGATTTGAAAAAAACTAAATATTTGATCAAATAAATGATCGAGTCTTCTTTCCTGCAGGAAATCCTTTTAGAGTTATTTTCGGCATGTCTGGTATTGGCCTTGCTATATCGATTGGTTGAGTCAGCAAAATCCTTAAAAGTCACCTTCGAATTACCCATGTTTAACACATAATATTTGCTATTAGTTTTAAAGTACCCAAGTTACATCAAACCGTAAACACGCCAAAACTTATTTGTTGCAGAAAATGCGCCATGGTTTTGTGGGTGTAGTCTACGCACCTTGAACAAATCCGTATTGTTAGATACAAAAACTTTGGTTATAGTCATAGCAATATAATGTATTACAGGTAATTACTTGGTAAAAAAAAAAAAAAAAAAAAAAAAAAAAAAAAAAAACTGTCTTCCTAATTTAGTAACTGAGATAAATAAGCACTTGAACAAGGTCTAGACCTTACTTATCCATCTAATCACCTAGGACAAAACAGTATATCCAACCCGATAACCCAATATGTGAGCAATTGATCGTTAAAGAGGGTTTTTTTTACACACGAAACTTAACTTGATAAGTAGAAATGGTCTTAACGCCATAATCTTCGACAGCAGGACACTATTTTCAGTGATGAACCTGCCTTAACACATTTTTCTGGTGTTATTCGTAAGTATGGAATATGTTCGTCCAATTTTGTTGCAACTCGATGATTGCACTGAACTTTAATATTTTTGCTAGTACAGTATTAAGTATTTATCAAAACTGCCTGGCTTTAAATAGGGTAACATATTTGCCTCGAAGCTAAAACACGTCTTGTCGCTGAATGGACGATTTAAAAGTATTTTTTCCTCCTTTTCAAGCAGGTTGAACCTTATTCTAGTTAATCTTTCTTAAAGCTGTTCTTTGAAACTTAACTATAACAGTATATTTTATATCATTATTTACAAAAAATGCAAGAATCCTTGTCCCCGCCCCCCCCCCTGTGTATTGGTTCCACTGTTGACACGATCGGTAAAAAACTAACAAGCGCGGCAAAATGATTGAAAGCAAGTTAAAACCAGCAGAATTAAAAAAAAAATGTTTTCATTATATTTCGTTTTAGTGTATAAATAATGTTGAAATAATGGCTACAATATCTTATAGGCTGTGTTTTAGTATGCAAACCAGTATTGTTGGTTTGTTTCACCTCAAGTATAAACGAGATACTTCAAAGCAAATTCTGAGACAAGCTATTTGTAAATGATAGATATGATGAAGAGGACAGTTAAGGTTGATCAGAAATGAAACGTTTAAGACAGCTGTGAGATCCCTCAATGGATAAAATAGAGCCCTTTTAAATCGACATATCTTTAAAGTGATGAGCGAGTGACCATGTTTGTTGTTCTGTTGTTATTCCTATGTTGTCTGCGGGCACCGCGAAGAAGCCAAGTTTGGTTAATGCTAATGAAATAAAATAGGATGAATATATAATAGTTTAGAAACAAATTTGGGCTATATATTTGCACATTGGGGGGGGGGGGCGGTAAAGAAAAGCATATATAAAATACGTAACCTAACCTAACCTAGGTACCTTTCCCTCCCCCCTAAACTCTAAAAAACAATCGTTTAAATATTGTAACTCATTGTGAAACCACGGCTTTGCAATCATTTATCTATAGCAGTCTGTTGAAAATAGCCCGTTTGACGGGTTTCGTGACTGGTTTCCTTAATACAGTATATATCGGTGGGCCCGCATAATGCACCAGTATTGTAAAACCAGTCATTTATGCCTGAAGTCCCCCTCGTATGCCGGGAAATGAGTGTTCAGTTACCCTCCCCCTTCCAAAAAAAATATCATTAAGTTCCTGTCTGAAACACACTGCAGTGTCTGTAACGCACTTCAAGTTTATGTCAGCAACGCTCCAGACTATAAGAAAGAATATTTTTACTTTTTTAATAATTCAGAATATCAAACTTTGTACCTTTTCTCTCTTATACCGTATTTAATAGTTACTATTATGCGTGCCATTTCATGTCTGTTATTTAAACTGAAACATATTAAAGTAGAAACTCGCAAGGCACGCTCTCCCTATTTACTTGATTTATTGAAAGGAATTTTAGATCATAAAGCTCATTGCTATAATTTAACACTTCAACTCCAACAGCGCTAATCTTAATTATGATTATGATACAGATTGAGTTTTTATTAGTATTTGTCACCGACTTGGTTACCGAGACAAGATAGGATTGCCAAAGCGAAGAAAGAGATCTATTACAAAATAGTTACGAACATGGGATGATAACCTTCTTTAGACTTGAAAAGATTGCCTGGAATTTATTATCATAGAAGTACTTTAAATATGGATGGTGGGGTCTTAGTTCGGTCATGTCGAAATAACGGATCCTGATCGTCACAAACATTTTTTTTCACATACGAATGGACTCTAATCGCAAGATAGGTCTCACAAGCTCACAAGATATGTGTACTTAACTTTGCGGACAATGCACCGTAGAAGCAGGATTGCCACCCGGTGAGAAAAAAGTCACTAGATTGTAGGGATTTCTTGGTTGATTTAGGGATTTTCGGTACTTGGGCATTATATGGGCCTTTCTAAAAAGTCAAGTTTGGTTAATTCTAATTAAATAAAATAAAATATAATGAATATATAATATTTTAGACAAAAATTTGGGCAATGTATTTGCACATTAGGGGGGGGGGGGTAAAGCAGATAATATATTAGACACGTAACCTAGCCTAACAAAGGTACCTTCGCCCCACCGTAAACCCCAAAAAACAACAGGTTAGATATTGTTAAAGCAATAAAAACCACGCTGTGCATTCCATTTCTCCATAGCGGTGTCTTGAATTAACCCGTCAAAAACGGGTTTTTCGTGACTGGTTTCCTTGTAAAGGTCCATATAATGACCAAGTACCGGATTTTCTTCAATAATCTAGTGGTTTTTGTGCTGATTTAGTGATTGTTTGTTTAGGCAATATAAAAAATCACTAGAAATACTGATAAATCACTTGGGGTGGCAACCCTGCGTACAAGGTGTGTAAGAGACAGTTTTGTCCAGATCTGTTTCATACGCTGTCAAAACGAATCGCCCCAAGGTGCCCCTTGAGCACAGCAGCCATACCGTATCGCAGGCTCGTTTTAAAAATGAAGTAGTTACTAGCGGCGTGAAGGTCATCCCTGTCACGCAGTACATTTTCGTACACAGACAAAAGGTTAAAAAAGTTTTTTCTTGTTGTTTGGAGAGCGCACAGACGAGCCCAAAAACGACCGTACGTGCGTGTCCAAATTGTTAGAAGTTTGTGATACTGTGTATATATTTGCCTGTACTCATGAGTATGGATCGGACATAAGTAACAGATGAGTGGATGTTAAAAACAATATTATGGGCACTAAACAGCGATGTGCTTATTGTGATTGGGTATAGAGATTGACCAACTTGGTACGAATTGTTGTTTTCATAACTTTCAAAAGACACACAAAACCTGATTGCATGCATTTTGGTGTAATTGTCCTGCTATTTTTGTTTTTTCGGAAGGACCTCTTCCTTCTTCTACATTACTTCCTTGTATAGATGCTATAAAACGGGAGCTGACGTTCCACCCCCCCCCCCCCGAAAATATCCCCTGGAAAAAAAAACTCGGGAAATATCCCCCCGCAGAAAATAGCCTCCTACCACAGCTGGTTGGTTTCCAATAACTTTCGACTTATAAAAAAAAGGACTAGAACTCTTAATTTATGACATAGTGAGCGCCCTCCGAAGTTTCTGGGACCATAAGATGAAGGTGGGGATGAGGAAGGGGAAGTCTCCCTTCTATATAGAATAAATTCTGTTCATTTTGAGGTTTAATGTTAGTCTTTACTTTCATAATAACAGCGTAGACCAAATATTTTCCCTGAAATCAAGAGGGATTAAATATCAATTTCACATTTTTGATTAATTTTTTAAAGTTTGTTTGTACCCTCCCCCGAAAAAAATAACTCTCCTCCCAAACAAAACTCCTGGATACGGCCCTGGGGACTATACATTGATTCCTACCTCCACTCTCCCCTCGTCTTTCCCTTAGAACTAATTATGTATTTATCTGGAGGATCAACGAGAGTTGGGAATTTATGGTATTAAAATACACCCTTTGAGGCATCTCCCTTCCTCTCTAACTACAAAATAATCAGAGAACCCAATTGCAGAGGTTTAAAACCCTTATATGCAAATGGTTGGAATTATAAAACAACAGGGAATTTACCTAAGACAGGGAAATTTGCTTAGACCTTAAAAATATTTCAGCTAGCTAGGGAGGAAGGGAAATACCTCAAAGGGTGCATTTGAATGCCAAAACATCCCAACTCTCATGAAGCCTTCAGATAAATACAGAATTAATACAGGAAGAGATGAGGGGAGGGTGTAGAAATTTAGGCTTAATCTGCCGGGCCGTATCCAGGACTTTTTTTGGGGGGGGGGACTTTAAAAACGCATCAAAAATGTAAAATTGATATTTAATCCCTATTGGTTTCTGGGAATATTTACAAGGCTGTTATTATGAAAGCAAATAAACCCCAAAATGAGCAGTATGTATCTTGTATAGGAGGGGGACTGTTCCTTCCTCATTCCCACCTCCGCATCGTGGTCGCAGAAACTTCGGAGGATGCTCACTATATCAGAAGTCGAAAGTGATCGGAGACCAAACAGCCCCGGGGAAGGGGTATTTTCTGGGGGTGATATTTTCCGCTCGGGGTATTTTCCGTGGGGGGGTCTAAAACCCGACAAGATTTCCTGGTGCCCTATATATCAGCTCTCAATTTTCAAACGCATTCTACTGAAACGTCCATATTACATTTTAAATATACGGTAAACCCAAATCATTGCTTAACTTAAACCCTAAAGTAATTTTCTTGATAAAACTTTAGTTAGTCTTTTATAGATATTTTTAATCTTTGTTGCATATTGTCTTTAATATGATGTTAGGTCTATGTCTAAATTCAAGCTAAGCGATTTTCATTATTGTTCAAGCCAAGATACTGTAGGTTTCCTGTGCAGGGTGTTCGGCCAAGGGGATTCCAATAGTGTACTTTTATTTCAATCCGACGCCATTTTAGGGGGGTCTTAGGCAGGGCCATATCCAGGATTTTGTTTCTTTTGGGTTGGGGGATACCAAAGATAATTTTAAAAACGCGTCAAAAATTTGTTTATATGCGTTTTCGTTACGTTTTCATGAATTAGACAATCATTTCGAGGGTAGGCTCAAGCCTCCTGGATATGACCTTGGTTTCAGGCTATTTTTTGTTACTATGGACCGTGTTCGTCCTTTACTAGGTTGCAGCTACTGCTGCAACCACGATCATTGTTCATTACTTGTTTCAAGTATAGCCTAGGTGTCATGATATCGCGGGTATAAGTTAATTTGATGTTTGTGTGTCAGTGAACAAAGTAATTACGTGGATATAATCACTGCTTCTTTCCTTAAATAACTAGAAGCTTCCGACTTTTTGTTCCTTTCTCATGGTATCAACAAAATATCATGGTTATTGATCAGGTGTTTCCGTTGACTCGGCAAAACTTTTACTTGAAGATAAAATGAAACAGGCAGTGCGAATCAATACGTTTTTTTTTTTACCAAAAGCTATGAACGCAATGCTCATTTTTCCTTAAAATCAAAACGTTTATCAATTTTTTTTGAAGGTTTATTTAGGTGTTGGACAATATGGCGTGTGACATTAAAGCCTCGAGTACAAAGCGAGTTAACAAACTAAACAGCCAGCTTTTAGTCAGGTGGCGTGTGGAAACCAAGTGTTGTCGTCTACTGTTAAGGCTAATACCCCTAAATCTACTACTACTAGTAGCCTATGTTCAAGCTAATCTGAGCAGCTGACATGTGGCTAGTTTACAAACTAGCTCACCAAATGGTGAATAAATTGACCGGAACTTTTTCTAAGCCATTTTTACCAGCAGTTCACAGAGCGAATGCATTGAGTAAAGTGCGCCAGTTTATGAGCTGCTTGTGAAAAAGCCGGCTTTTACATTGTAAACTTGCATCGTGCACGTGAGCCTTAAGATATAAATTAGTTTGCTCATCTTTATATTTTCCTCGACACAAATAATACATTTCTTATTCCAGGCTTTCTCATTCTTCCTAATAAAGGTGGTTTTCCTGGGGGGAGAAAAACAACCGACCAGCAAGGGGCGAGCAAGTGCGTTGTCTAAAGAACTTAGCATTACGCTTGCTTTTGAATATCTGTTTATAGGGTAATGAGTTTTATACGGGCTCTCTCGCTGTGCTTTCCTTTGCTACACTCCTCAAGAAAGAAGCTAGAATTTCATTTTGGATTGAATCAGATTCTATTATAGGCTACTAACAGTAAAAATTGATAGGGTCTGTTTAGTGCTGTAAATTTTTTGGTGGGGGCGAGGTTAATCTCCCCTTTGGGTATCGTTACTGAATGGTCTATTCAAGGCCGTATCCAGGATTTTTGTTCCTGGGGGGGGGCATAGATTTGGTTAGATAGGTTAGGATGTGTATTTAATATAATGTGTTCTGGGCGGCCTGTTTTTCATAATTCTCTGTTATAGTTTCCATAATTTTGTTTCTAACGTATTATATTTTCATCATATTTTGGTATATGTCTTGGTATATGGTATATGATTACTTCACTTCTTTAGTGGGGTCGGGATACTGACAAGTAACCAAATTGTTTTAACAAACGGTTTTTTTAGTTTATTTCATCCCGCACAACCAAATTTGGCAATTTCGCTCCCAGTAACCTTTGACTTGACCTTTCAGCTTTAGTGTTTTTACATTTTACTGAATACTGACGGCTTGATCTTTTTCTTTTCGTAAAGTTATACAGGCTGTACTGAATAAATTTTTTATCATTCTTCTATTTAACAAACCAAGATAGGAAGACATAAAGTCATTTCAGTAGTATTAGTATTCCAGTCTCGTGAGAGCTGCATTAATAACCTTAAAAGCTTTTGGCTCTCTAAAACTTTCTGTTTTGCTTTTTATGGTCTTTATTACAATTACTTCTTTCTAGATATTGGACAGTGAGAGCTACATGGATAGACTGGACATATGTTTTTTTATGGACAAATCCGGATCAAAATTACAACAAATATCTATTGAGGAGCTTGGAGCTCTGTCAATGGTCTTGACAGAATTTGAGCCGAATACAGATTATTCATTTTTCTTCATTCCCAGGGGTAAAGGCGTTGTAGGAAGGCCTTCAAACATGAAAAATGTTAGAACTCTCGAAGATGGTAAGTTTTTTTTTGTTTTTTTTTATTTCAAAGAAGGAAAAACGTTTCGTAATTTTTGAATCAGACCGCAGGGCAAAAATTTTCGCGACACCCCGACAATAACAAAACTGCATGCACCTGGCTTTCCTTAGGGCCTAAGCTCTTTTTTATGGCTTGTTGAAGATCCGACCCCGTGTTCATCTGTAGGTTTTATAGCCACATCCTCTATTAATTTGTTCCTAGCGCAAAGAAATTGGATGTGTGCAAGTTTGGACTGAGGACGTCAGATAGTTCTATCGGATTGATTTCAGTAATCTCTACATTTGACTTGTGGTCGCTTGAGTTTTTTATCCATATCTTGTGGAGCTCAAAAGGACATCAATTTGACTTTCTTAGCCTCCCAGTGGCGGATCAGGGATTTTTTTAGGGGGATGGCGCAAAACAGGTCGATCTGATAAACTTGTGTTAGGGGCAAGGTTAATTAACGCAATCTTGCGTCAATTAAGTAAATTACATTACTTTAGACTATGTTAGGGGGCGTGCGCCCTCCTCGCCCCTCCCCTGGATCCGCCACTACTCTCATCGTTTTTTATTGCACTCTACGAGAAATTACGGTTCTTTTCAAATTCATGGTAGGCTACTTACGTGTCATAGTGACCGCAACAAAGAAATTAAGTTAGGTAGGTTCATCCTAATGAAAAATATGATGTAAAAATAATACTTTAGCAACAAAATTATGGAAACTGCAACAGAGAATTGTGCAAAGCAGGCCGTCCAGAACGCATTATGTTAAATGTCTAACCTAATCTAACCTAACCAACTCTACATATTAAATATTTAATTGAAATATACCTGTATAGTAGTTTATATTACTGAGACTTAGCTAATTATCTTTGAATGCAGACAAAGAAACCGGTTTTATTCAGATCAAGAACTTGAGTGTGGTCGCTATAGCACGTAAGTACCAAATTTGCTGATGACTTACCCTCCCACGAATGACAATTTCTCGTGATCATCATTTAGCCTCCGTACTTTCATTATTAAAATTACTTCGATGATTTCAAGCTCTCCTTAAATTTAACTAAAACTACTTTGATGCACTTTTGCTTTCTTAAGAAACCACCTTGTGATGGACGAGTCTTGGGAGCCAAGAAATAAACTAAAGTCCTGGGTGTGTGATTCGACGGCGATCCGAAGTGGAAATCCCATATTTAGTCTTAGTCTGCCTTAAGCAGATATCTTACTATCTACCAGTTTTTCACAGCTCAAAAAATCGGGCTATCGGTTGATAAATTAGAACTAATCTATTCTTGTTATTTTTAGCCTTGTCTTGAGTAAAATTGCCTTTTATGGCACCCTAGATTAACAATAAATCAATACAATATGCTTAAAATCACTAAAAGAGAGCCATTAGAATTGTCCCGGACATCACTAGGAATAGCTGAATCAAATAAACAAGGAATAGCTGAATCAAAATTATCCTACCATAGGGATGACATATGTCTGAGTAAACAGCCTGAGATGATTGAGGAACCAAACGAAAAACTGAAACTCAGTTTTTAGCATAGTTCAAGAAGACTTAAATATTTCTATTAATAAAGATTTATTTTGCTTATGCTAGCTGTCATTAGTCATTTTTGTCAATCTGTCATACTGTTGAAGTAACTGTGTTTATTCATATAGAAGACAATTGAAGATGTGAAAAGGTAGTTGAAACCATCGTTCCACTAGCCGTACCGAAAAAATGTTATATCTGAATGCCATAAGCTAGTCAATTTTTTTTATTTCCCGTAGTTATATTTGCAACTAAATTTATTCAGCTTGTACTGCCTCACTCAATACTGTTTTGAACACATTTCGGGTTCAAAAGGTAATTGGCATTCAACAAAGGACATGACAAACGTATCTATTCCAAAAGTAGCCAATAATTTGTACAAGATTAACAAGAATGATCATATAATCGAACTGTAGTTTTAATTCTTTTATTCAGTTTTGACCAATTGTTTTAATTTTTCACTGTGAACTAACGAGCTTTCAGAGGTCACGGCCTCATGGTACAAGTTACAACAAAGGCCCCTTGATCTTGTCCAGTATTCTAGTAGGTCTATCGTAGGTATGTGTAAATCTAATGTTCTCCAAATCTATTGGATATCCCAAGATATGTATGTGCATTCAACCAATTATTATCTACAGTATTTTTGTTTATGAAATAGATTTTTTGGTAATATTTAGATATGTATGTGCATTCAACCAATTAGTATCTACACTATTTTTGTTTCTGATATTATATTTTTCTTAAATTTCTTGGTAACATTTAGTTAAAACAAGGAAATTGATTTGGCGAATAGTAAGAAGTGATTAGAAAAGTTTAAACGAGCAGAAATTAGCTCTGATTAGAAATAAAACTCAAAATGAACAGAAATTTGCAGAAATTCCAATGAATGAAGAAATTTTGGCTATAAAGAACATAAACTATATGGCAGTGAATAAGAAAGTCAAACTTAAAATGATTGCTACAAATAAGACTTGGGCTGCTGTCCCCTTCAAACCTTCCTTAAGGAAAAAGTATAATTGCATTTTTGCTCAACCAAACCTCAAGTGTTGTTTTCCGTCTGCATATACATTTCATAATAGCTATCCCTACGGCTTATCACCGAAGTTCAAGGGGCTATCTTGGTTCTCACACACCAGTTTCTAGGGACACAATGTTAAGTAAATAATGTTCCCATTCCCCTATTTGTCCTAGGCTATTAGTCTTGCGAACCATGCAAACTACCGATAAGAAGTCCCTAGATACGTCTTTTGTGTTACCATTTCCTTTCCCCTCAAGGGGTCTTATAAAACTATTGAAATCAATAACGTCATTGTCAAATGGAATATTAATACTTCAGTAACTGTTGTTTATAATGGCTTGTTGCATTTGATTTGATTTATTTAATTGACTTGGTTTTATTCATCGTTCATTATGAGCAGAATTAATTATACGATTCCCCAGATCAAATTTGGTATTCTGGGAAGAAATAAACGCTTAAAAAATTCTAACGTCCTAGATTTCGGATGTTTCATTTTTGATGCATTTTTGATGGACCGTTCCTCTTGGAATGTCAAAATTGTTGTGGTCCCAATGAGTTTCACTGGTCTTCTTACATGAAACGCCTAATATGTTGATTTTTTTTGCCACTCCCCCCGCCCCTCTCTTTAAATAAAAGAAAGCGAATGGGTCAGTCTCAGTCATTTCTTTGTAACACCTATTCACGTTTACTTTTAAACGTTTATTTGAATACTTTTGTGATTCTGACCCATTCCTCGAGTCTTTGAATAAAATAAAAAATATTTGTGACAGGTATACCAGTTATTCTGGGAAAAAATGCATCATAATTGTCTTATAGCCGACAAAGAAATTTTAATAAAAAATATTTCAAGATTCTTAGCAGCAGTAGCCTTTTTATTGACAAAAGCAAGATGAGTAGAAGGATCAAGTCATTTAGTTCATATAAATTCTAGCTCGAGAAACTAAGAACCATTGATGGAATAATTCCATACCTGATGATAACCTCGGGTTGAAGGTTTAACACTCGAAAACTTAATAATCTCGATCATGTTTCGGCAAAATGCCCTAAGTTGACACAGAGCGGTTTGGCATAAATGAGTTGATTTAACACTAGAGCTCCCGCTTTAAAGGGCTCGGCACACGTAGCTGATTTCGGGAACCGATTTCAGCATCAGTGGACAAACGATAGCGGTAAGAAAAAATTGTTGAAAGAAAAATTTATTGCGTGAAATTTTCAAAACAAAGAATCATGGACACAAATATTCAACTGGAATTTATGAATAGTTTCATGATTGATCTCAGCTTAGTTCTCAGTTTAGTTCTCAGCTCAGTAGTGGGGTCTTTCACCATAGACATCTTTGGCTGACTATTTATTTGTATCCCTATTTGAATCGGTGCTAATTTTGTAAATCGGCGCCGAAAACTAGAAAATTTTTCAAGCTCAAATCGACGCCGATTTCTTTTAAAATCGGCGCTGATTTGGAAATCAGTTCCCGAAATCAGCTACGTGTGCCCAGCCCTTAAATGACAAAAAATGTAGTGTGACAGAACCCCACTAATTCATCAAAAAAATTAGTGTTCAATGCAAGACGCCCTATCTAGCCTTATATCAACTTGACTCACCCTACTCAGCGAATGTTGGGTGGCCCAAGTTAAGACAAAGCGTTTTGCCGTGAATTTGGAGGCTTAGGACTGTACAGTATTCAAGACAAAACATACCATCTCAACTTCGGTCACTTTACTCATCTGCGAAGTAATTTTTCTCAAAATTACGATTTTCTAGATACGACGTTTCCCTAGATTGTTTCTTTCTTTCTTTTTTGCCACACCCGTGTTCTTCTTGTGCACACTGTTTTGGCTATCTTGTAACCGTTTGACAAGAGTTTGTTTACGAAATATTCCCTTCATAATTTGGCGGGCACTATTTTGCACATTTAGCCCAACTTAAGAACATCGAGATAGAACGCTTTACAGCTGGATAATAAAACTGTGGGTGTTTGATTCTTAATTTTACGACCGGAAAATTCGGCATGTCGATTTTATGAAGGCAATAAAAATCAAAGGAATATGAAAACCTAACTCGGTGGATTTTATGACAACTTGAAATTTTAACGATATAGATAAAATCATTTAAACCTAATAACTTATACTTTCAAAGCGACTTATGTAGCCACAAATATACAAGTCTAGATATTAATTGTCGAAATTGCCATCCAAGTCAAAATTTCATTTTTATCTGTAGCTGCTAAAATGGGATTGGAATTGGAATTTTTGTCCAAAGGCAAGTTGCAGCTCAGACATTTCTGAAGTTGACAAACAAAGACTAATAGCTTTTAAAGTCCAAAACTGAAAAAAGAGTTTGTAGAAAAAAGAAAAATAATCCAATGAAAAACTGTTTTGGTTTACAACCAAAAGAACTACAAAAATATCAATTTAATCAAAATGTTAGTCATATAAAGGTAGGCTACTAGCTTAATAAATATACAAATGCGCTTGTCCAACATTTAGCTTAGAAAAATCTCCCTTCAATGACGATTGAATAAACCAATGTTGCGTCTTAAAACCCCCCTCCCCCTAATAAAATCCGATGTACGTGCTTCTTTTTTGTGTGGCTCAGCTTGTTTTTCAGTCTAATCAAATTCTACAGAAACACATAATATGCTCATTATGTATGACTACTGGAAATGCCGTATCCAGGGGGTAGGCCCCCCCCACGAAATGTTTGTCCGACTCGTAAAAACGTGAAAAAAATGAATATAAACATTTTTTTGCCCCCCCCCCCTCGAAAAAAAGTTCTGGTACGGCCCTGACTACTGCATTATCCATGTTCAATGCACCACAGGGGACAAAGGGATACCTCTAAAATTGTAAGTGATATCATCGTAAATTTGAAAGCTAAAGGGGAAAAGGATATATATATTTTTTTTTATATCAAAGTAATGTTTTACTGTGTTATGAAGTGCAATGTTATTTAGTTCTGTGTAGTTGACGGAACACTGGAGAAAAAAAAAGTTATTTAGCGCTAATGTCAACATGTATTTAAAGTAACAGTTCTAAATATTTCTTACAGATATGGTATATTTAATATATCTGATGAAAATAAAGGTCCTCAGATAGTAAAGTTTTTATTGGATATCTAGGAATTTGATTAAAACAGAACATTCGACATGGTAAGCAATGTGTATTTAATGTAAAAAAAAAAATTATTTATAGTTTAATATGAAATATTTTCCAGGTTTGATATATGAGTTTTAAACGAATCGTAGGAATCTTAATTATGTACGTTATTGCATTTGGTCTGCAAAGATAAAGCTTTGACCTCAAAATAACTCAATAGTAAAAATTGTTGAACAGGCATTATTGTCAGAGAGATTTAAGAAAACAATAAACACAAGTCAAAACACTAAAATCCCTGTGAAAAAACTGCAAGATATACAACAAACTCGATAACACATGAGTTCGCGGCAAATGTCAAATATTTTAAAGGCATTTTATAAAGCGATAATACACAATACTTGTCAAAAAATAAAATTGATGTATAAATAAAAGAGTACAAGCGGTTAAAGTAATTTAAATTAATGTTAAACAGCTTAGAATGGATTTAAACGTTAACAATAGAGTATTGAAGTCCCCTTGACCTTTCCGTTTTGCAATGAATTTGAGTGACAATGGGGGCCTTTTGGAATTTCTGCCTGGGAAGGTGACTCTTTATTGGGTTGTGTGTCACCTGCTGGCTTATTAATGAAACTCAACTCAATAATTGCACTGGCTGCCATTTGCTGACAGTTTAATCGTATGCATATATATATATATATATATATATATATATATATATATATATATATATATATATATATATATATATATATATATTTATATATATATATATGCAAAAAAGCTGTTACTTCGTGATCATATGATATTCTTCTACAGCTAACAATAAGAATTTTTTCACCAGTACAAGTAGCTAAAGTATTTTAAGTTGAAGTTTGAACAGATTTGAACGTTAAAAATAGACAGTAGAAAGGCGATATTAAAATCCCCTTAGCCTAACCTTTTGCAATGAATTAGGTTTGAGAAACTTTTAGTATTTCTTCTTTGGAAGGTGCTCCTGATTGGATTGTGTGTCACACATCGGCTTATTGATAAGATTCAATTTCATACTTGCAATAGCTGACAAACTAATGATATGTGGAATACAAAACAAAACTTTTAGTTCTTGATCATATGATATTTTTTACAGTTAAAAATGGGAATCGTCTTCACTTCCCTACATATCGAGGGAATTTTGTTTATGATTCCCATTGACTTTGGGGAAAATATGTTTATTATCTATTAAAGTAACACTTTTCTTTTTATTTTGCTGTAGGAAACTGTTTCTAATAGAAATTAAGGGTCACCGACTATTTCATTACGACTTAACCTGGAAAGGGTGTCAGCCAAGGACGTATCCAGGGGGACTACTGGGTTTGAACCCCCTTGAAATTTTTTCCTTTTTTTTGTAATCTTCCCCCTCCCCCAACAAAAATCCTAGATATACACTAGGTGTCAGCTAATACCGAATATATACTTTTAAGCAACTGAATTACTTTAAAAAAGAGGGAAACCGAATCCAGGGGTATATACCAGCTATACTTAAAAAAGTGTCATAGCTTACTCATAGTTACGTCATCGAAGGACAGGGGATGGCACTTCCTGGACCTTTGCCCTTCCCTACATGGTGAAAATTACCTTTGGGGGTATTTTCATTGGAAAAGCCTTTATGGTGTTATATTGAATAAGCTTAAACCCCCTCTCCCTAGATTTTGAAAATATATTTTGCTTCCCCCCCCCCTCCAATTTTTTTTGAATTGACGACAATGCTTACTAAGCAAGCTAATCGTGTTTGTGTTTACTGTAGGACACTGCTTCTACAAATAGCTAAACCATGTCAATTGTCTTTAGTCAAAATATAGGAAAATATTAGTTAAAAGGTTATTATCGTGACCTATTGGAAATTTGATTGCCTTGACCAAATCCAAAGGGTGCATCCTATTTAAAGGGTGCTAAAAACTATTTGAGAACGGAAATCAACTTTAATGCTTTCGATTGGATAGTTTTTCAAGGAACGAAGTAGAAAAGTCTTGTTTTCTAGCAGGATTTCACAGCAGGAATTGGGAAAAAGTTGGCTAATGTAGATCTATCTAATTCTCTTCAAGCTAAATGTTTTACCGGATTATTGTTCCAGTATTAAGGATAGAAGCGATTTTTTGTGTTTCCAAATTTGAATTTTCATCATTTTGAATGTTCTGGTTTCTAGCCTTTCTTCTTGTTCCAATTTCTTGGTTTTCATCCATGCCGAAAACACCTTTACTTTATAAAGGTTAAATATTTCTTTCTTTTCTCTTGTCTTTGTCATTAGCTTTAGACCATTTTCTCCCTTTTTGCCAGAAATATTTCTTTGTTCTTTGCAATATTTGTTGAGTTCCCCCTTTCCCCCTGAAAGCGAGATAAGACTTATAATTTGCACCAATGAACAAAGCTCCTTCAAAAACTCTTGGAAGCAGTGGTGTCAATTGGGGTCGAGGGGGAGTGCATCCTCTTAGATTCACGTTTAGATTTAAAAAAATAGCTTATTTGGTATCTTCATTGAAAATGGATTTTTTTTAATTGCAAAAATTGAAAACAAAACAAATTCCCCACCGCCTAGGTTTTGAAAAGTAGACTTTGTCCTCCCCCTAATTTTCGTGGATTGACGCCGCCGCTTGAAGCACAATAACCCATGCGGCTGTGGAAATACGAAAGGCGTTATGTGACATATAATTCAAAAATAAGTTATATATCGATTCTACTAAAATCAGGAACACCCGACCGATTTGTTATATTGGAGATATATGGAAGCAAATTTTCCAAAACAGGTTTTTGCTTCTCCTGAATATTTTGGGAAATGTCACTTAACGCCTTTCGTATTTCATCAGCCGTATGGTTAAACAAAAGTTTATGCATGTCTTTTTGTTATGGGGTCAACAAATAATTTTTCCGCTTAATAGTTTGTTTCGCTGAATAATTTATTCAGTGAAATGCCATTTAAAAGTAAATAGTAAACATTGATTCTTATATATTTTTTTTAATAAGCAATAAAATATTTTGAACACTAATTATGTTAATTCACGAATTTAATATTGAAATATGTTTTTTTAAATGCCAATAAAACTACTAAACCACAATATTATTTTAATAGCTTGTTGCTGATTCATTCCAACCGAAAATTAATACCCAATTGTCTGAAATTACACTTTACTTCGCTTACAAACCCAAGAACTGTTGTTAAAGGGCGTTTTCTGCAGACGGTTTATCTAAAGCATGAATTTTGCATTAATAATGTACCGATTCACATAATCCCATTTCAACTTTAGTTCCATCAACTCCACCCAGTTCCATTACTGTTCAAGTTCTGAATACAACAAGCGTTCTTCTACACTGGGATGAACCACGCCAAACCACTGGGCATATTGTTGGGTATCAAATTTTTATTCAAGATTCCGACAAAATTCAAATTTTCAATTTGACAGTATTTTCACAAGTGACTACAGCAGTTGTGAACAGTCTTACACCCGGACTTGTTTACAATGTTCGACTGTTGGCACTGTCGAAAGCCGGATCAGGACCTCTTTCAGCACCGGTAGAGTTCGCTTTAGAAAGAGATGAAGTTGTTGGCAGGAAATATCCAAGAGGAGGAATAACAGCGGATTTGTCGGAGGTAAGGAGAATATAATATAAATTCAACGTTTCTAGAAAAAATATTCTTATCTTCCGTAGAAAATACCGTGTGAAATAACCAGAATTCTAGAGTGCTAATAATTTTTCTGACAATTAAAAGGGTAATTTCGCATTATCAGGGCCCCTCTAAAGAAGTCCAACATGAGATGCTACAGTCAAACGGGAAAGACGCAATGAAAAACCCGTTTTTACAAGATGATTCAATACACCGCAGTAGAGAAATACATTATATAGCGTGGTTTTAAGGTATTTAAAGTGTTGTTCTTTGGTATTTTTTTGGGGGGGGGGGTAACTAGGTTACGTATTTAATATATGCTATGCTTTGCCCCCCCACTCCCCCTAATGTGCAAATATATAGCCTAAATTTGTTTCTAAACTATTATATAGTCATCCTATTTTATTTTATTTCATTAGCGTTAACCAAACTTGACTTTTTAGAGAGGCCCTGATTTTCCGAAAGTACCACTAAAAGGAATGAAAGCTGAAGGATACGTTAGGGAATCAGTTTGAATTGGATTTTTTTGTTTAATCTTTGGATTTCTTTATAATCATAAGCTAATTTCGTAGACCGTTTTATAGTATATAGCAAGAATTTTCTTGAAGTATTATTTCTTTTTTTTCGTTTAAAGTACACCTCTTTAGACGTGGCCACCTCATGTAAAAAAAAAAAAAAATTATCGTGGCAATCCAGATAAACCCTTTGTTTGCTATAAACCCACCAAATCATAACCCTAGTCATTATCTAAAAAGAAATATTAGATAATATATTTAAAGTTCTAAATTGACCATAAGATATTTCTTAGTAATGTAGGTGAACAGTTTCATAAATAGTTGAAACAGCCAGTAAAATTGCTTGTGATAAAACTTCAAATATTTGCTCAACAGAAACTTTACTTTATGGATGATGTGAGCGCAATTTAATCTTCAAATGTGAAGAAATAATATGAAACCGACGATTTTTTCAACCTCGCCCTCTTGCACAGGCTAAATAATTTTTTTTTTAAAGCGTGGGCTTTAATGGACATATCCAGTTTTTGAGTCACTACTGTACCGCCTCTATATTCCATTGCCTAGCGAGTTTGTATGCTTATTTGGTTTCACTTAGTCACCGTTGAACATCCGTCAGATTTTAGTCCGCCGATTTCAATAAACAAAATAGTTCAAAAAATTTACGTCATGTGAAGTCACGTTATGAGTCTAGTCACGTCATGTAAACAAGTCGATTCATGCGTTTTGAAACTCTTCCTACTTGCATTCAAGGCTTTCAGCCTCCAGGGGTATCTAATTTCAGTCAGCGGACGATTTGTGAAAAATATTAAGGGAGATGGGATGGGTAGTATATGAGACTGGGCATTTTGACGTTGTATTATTGCTCTGTCATCAAAAGTGCACATAATAATTAAATTTGTAAGTAATTGAACATTTGGAAGAGATCGAAAATTGCTCATAAATCTAACAAATTTATGTATCTAAAGTAAAAACAAGGAAACCCTGCTCATATATATATCATAAAATATAGTAGAAAGACCACTCTTTATCCCATACACTTGTAAAAACTTGACGAATGTTCAGTAGTGACTAAGGAAAACCAACTAAGCATACAAACTCGCCAGGCAATGGAATTTAGGGGCGGTCCAAATATAAGGAGCCAAGGCCGTATCCAGGGGGTTGTTAGTGGGCTTGAACATCCCCCCTCGAAATGTTTTCCGACTCGTAAAAACGTAACAAAAATGAATATAAACAAATTTTGGATGCGTTTTATAATGTTTGTAAGCCCCCTTCCCCCCCCCCCCAAAAAAAAAACAATCTGGATACAGTCTTGTAAGGACCAGCGACCTTCATTAAGATAACTGTGTTGATATCAAATAAGAAGCTATTCACAATTCTGAAATTATAGCTTGATGAAAAAGAATTCCTCGTCCAGGAGTAAAGTTAAGAATATCTTTCTTATTTTAGAGTAGGGCTAGAAGTAACTGCAGAACCTTTAGCACTCTTCAACCCTTTTCTTTTAAACAGGTAACGGTTTCAAATCAGTCACTTTGTAACTTGTGACTTCCTTTCAGAAGAAAACTATTGGCAGATAAAGCCCGCTCAAAAGAATTCCACTCGGTGAAGGCGGTCTTTTTTTGGAGGGGGAGATGATCTTTTAGACAAAGTGGAAAAGCAAAAGCTGCAGTTCGAGACCCATATGAAGTATCCTCCGCCTCTGTACGCTCCTGTAGTACATCTTGGCCTTATAGTTAATTTCAGTCAAGGTTTGCTTTTAGAAGTATCTAAAGCAAGGGTATGATTAAAAGCAATTGGTCTGGGTTTTAGCCTAGAATCTAGATTTCAAATGGAAGGGAGGTGGGGGGGGGGCTTGTTGTCTTATAAAGGTAAAACATAAAAACTAAATTATGTCTAAAAGCATTTGGACTCCTTGTTGGTTATATATATTTTTTTTTACATTCCAATAATAAAATGTTCCCTCCCCCTCCCCTCCAAAAAAAGTAGATTGCTGGAAACACCTTTAATGTAGTTTTATCAGTCGTGACTAAGAAGCATTAAAATTATTCATAAACATGTTTACTCCTATTAACAGAAGTCATGTTAAAGCTAGACTATCCTGAACAACTCCCAAGAAAATTAGTGGCTCAGCATTAACTGGAAAATTGTTTTTGGGCACGTGTCCTAAGCTGGCTTAGACTAAAGATTAGTTTTACTCAATAATCAAGGCATGTACGCAAGCACTTGTTTTAGAAGAAAAATTGTGAGAATTCGGGAGGGACCAGCCAATATGAATTTCTGCCCTGTATACGGGTTCCAGTTGTCCCGTTGAACTTCACCTAAACGATATTTCTATTTTCTTCCTCTCTTAGGTTATACGAGAGACATGGTTCGCTGTTCTAATTGGTAGCCTACTTGTGATAGCTGTTTTGATACTGGCTGCAGCCATTTTGGCCAAAAAAAGAATTACACAGAAAAAGGCGTTGGAGCATCTTTACCGTAAGTAAAAACATTAAAAACTATTCATGATTGTATAAACTTTGTCTATCAAATAATTTTATGCAGACCTGGTGGTGTAAATTGGGGGAGGCATTGGCCCTCGATATTTTTTGCCCCCTCCCTTTTCGATTTTGAAAGGTACCTTTTTTGATATTTTCATTGGAAATATTGAAAAATCTACCCCGCCTCCCCCCGCCCGGACTTTCGCAAATCGATACCACTTCAGAAATATTATCGACATGGCTCTGATTTTGAAGACCCCTCCCCTCTTCTCCGCGTACCTACCTAAAGTGGATATATTTTTAGTATCCAATTTGCAAGATATGGCTGTAAAATGAATGATTTTTTTTTTATTTTAACCTGCCTAATCGACAACAATGACCTGTTTTAAATTCATAAGCCAGGCATAGGCAGCATATTATAAGCAAAACAGTAATCTTGTACGGACTTATCAACCAAATACAGGCGATAATAACACCCCTATTAATCATCGTATGTTCCGTCTACGGTTTTTGATTTTATATGCCTTCTCCTGGGTATTATTTAATATATAAATGCTTGGGATGGAATAAAATTATAGGTCAGCCATTGATCTATAGCTTTTTAGCTAAAAGTTTAGGAGTATAACTATATAGTTTTGGTTAGTATTAATTATAATGACGTGACGCAAGGAATTCCCAATTTTGGATCTTATCCGCTTAGTTAGTTTTACCCAGCTATTAGAGATTGATTGGTTGAATCTGTTAGTCATGAATTTTCAGATAGTGGCAAATACAGGCAGAGGTGCCAATTGGGGGGCAGGGGGTCAATTGCCCCCCCCCCTAGACTTTGAAAATTACCGTGAAGTTGCCGCTACTCCCTGTTCTAGGTATGTTTGCTCAATGTTTTTTTTTGGAATCTTCATTTTAAAATAATCCTTGCCCCCCCCCCTGTACATTTTCGAGAAACAACACACTTGCTCATAAACCTCTTCCTAATGTTAATTATTTCCAATATTATTTTGGGGATCTGATTGTTTTATTTTGCAGTTCAAAGATGACCGCAGAAGCAATGAGGCCTATTGGCAATTATCCATTTAGTACTTTTATTTTTGTCAGGAAATATTCTCTTTCTCTCTGAATGAATTTAAAATTGGAGAAGATTCCTCTTCTTTCCTCATTCATTGGTAGTGAACTCTTTTCTAACCATCAGATCATAACTTTATCCTCTCTCCTCCAAAATTCCTATGAATCCCTTCTTGTACATACCAATACATACCAGACATACGTGGATGAAAATTTGAGAGACCTTATGTCAAGGGAGCATCCAGGATTTTATTCAGGGGGGAGGGGTAAAATAAAAAAAGTAAAAAACGCATTACAAATTTGTTTATATGCATTTTGGTACGGTTTTACGGGTCGGACAAAGGGGGTTTTATGAGTCGGACAAGACAGAAAGGGTTCAAACCTTGTTACCCACCCTGGATACAGTCTTGCCTTACGCGTATGAATGTCCTTCCAAAACACCTTCAAATGGGTATGTAGATATCTCTTAGAGGGTAAGTACAACATTTTCGAAAGGGGGTGAAACTCCAAAAACTACTACTACTAACAACTCGACGCAGCACCAAGTCGCCTGAGGCCAACACAGCTGTGCACGCTCCTCCTCCATCTCAATCTATTTAAGATGTAACAGTTACTTTAGAACATGGAGATTGTCTGCTCTAGATTTCGAAAACTGCCCTTTTTTTGTATCTTCATTAAAAAGGGAATAGGAAACGACCCCATAGGTTTAAAAAATACTTTTTCTTTATCTTCATTTTTTTTTATCTTGGTTATGAAAAAAAAAATAAAAAAAAAACTCCACCTCACCCCATATATTTTCATCTGCATCTCCTTGGTCCGCATGCTTGCCGTACTCTGATTTGTAAACGAGACAGAACTTTTATTATTCAAATCAAAACTAGGATAAGAATTTTAATTTTCTGAATATCACTCCTCTCTTTTTCCTGCACATCTCAAGACTCTTACTATTTTCTATGAGTTCTTTTTTTTTCAATTAAAATCCATCCAAATACCGCACATTTTAGCTCCTGATCTAAAAAAGTATATCGCTGGTGCTTTGCATTATTAAAATAAAAGTGTGCGCTCTCCTGTAAAAAAAAAAAAAAAAAAAAATTGTGCACTCGGTACTTATGTATTAGCTTAATAAAAATATACCTACAACGTAGATTTAAGCTGAGCCTGAGCTAATTGTCTCCGAATACTGACATCTATAAACTGGTTATTGTCTGAAATGCAGATCCAAATTCTCGGATGTACCGACTAATACACAAGTACCGTGCACTCTACTGCACAATTAGTTTAAAAATCAATTGGGCACTCTCCTGTAAATAATAGGAGCAAAATTAATTTTTATTGTATACATATTTTTATTAATTTTATTAATTTTTATTAATTAATTTTTATTTTATATATACAATCCAGTTTTGGGGGATTTATAGATCGAAATTTGTTCTTGTTACGCGTTTAATCATGTAATGTAACTAATGATTATGGTGAGGAAGACGACAGTAGGGAGGAGGTAATGGGAACCGGTCTGCGTCACAAAGCTGAACTGGCAAGAGAATGGTTGATTTTGACATAATTTATTTTGGCTATAACAATTAGCTGCTAAAGATGGTACTGTTAATCCTGTTATCCGTTAATAAATACTGAACTTATTGGAACTTGTTATGGTGAGGGTATTAATATCCCTTAAGTTTAAGGTTTATTTATCATAACTATCTTCTGTACAAATAATGGCTATGTCACCAAAGCACCATGTTTAACGCAGCATTTTTCTTTTTTTCGTTTTTATTGCAAATGCCAAATAGCAATGTCAGCTTACATCGGCTATTTTTAAAGGCTTGACTTTGGGAACTTTTATGAATCACGGGTTAGAATTCCAGGTACTTGTGTCTTATAGCCATCACACTTAAGTTCTTGGTCTGAGGAGAACCAGTTTCTTTCTGTATCTCAGTATGTACTTGGTGATAATCAGCTTAGCGTGAGAGATATGACTGTAGGTATATTTTAATTAAATATTTTATATATAGAGATGGTATTTTCGTTAGGTTAGAAACCATTCAAATAGCATTCAATATAATGCGCCCTGTGCGATCTGAATTCCATAATTCTATGTTGTAGTTTCCATAATTTCGTTACTAACATATTTTATTTTCATCATATATTGATATATTTCATTAGGATTAACCTAAAATCGCTAAACTCAGGATTAACCTGAGCGTGGTGGCTATAAGACTCAGGTAGCGAATTCCATCTTGTATTCTCATCTACTTTGAACTATCTGATTAGAAATAATTAAGCCTTTATGGCTTTGAAACATAAAAATAAATTTTGGTAGTTCATTTAATACGATGTTTTTATATCAAGAACTTTCTATGTTTACTATAATTATTTGGATGTTAACATTCCCATCAGAGCCGGTTTTAGGGGTGGTACAGAGGGGACAGTTGCCCGGGGTGTGAAAATTTTAGGGGCGCAAAATTTCAAATAAATAATCTAACAATTGTAATCGTTTTGTAGGTTTTGAAATTTCATTTTTATTAAAATAAAGTAAAGGGCGCGGTTAACAAATAGAAATAATTAATACATTATTAATCAATTAATAAAATAAATAAAAATAAAATATTTAAATAAGCCTAATTAAAATAATTAAATTAAAACAATCAATAATAATTAAGCAATTGAAACAATAAATGGAAATTAATTTTTTTAACAAATGAAAATTTTGTTAAAATTATGCCTAACAATTTTGTGGGCGACAAGGGGGGTGCAAATTAAGATTTTACTTCGGGCGCAAGAGAGGCCAGAATTGCCACTGACCTTTTGATGAAAGTTTTAATTCGAATTTAAAATTTTCGACCATGGACGAATCTGATTATCTTTGTAAACTGAAATTAAAAGCGTTTACGGATGACAAGACTTCTGTTAATTTTGGACATTTTCGAGTTTTTCTTTGTAACACTTGCAAAAATTAATGTCGCTACTCCTTTACCAACCGAAAAGCTTTTTAAGTGATTGTTATTGGAACAGAAAAATGTCCTACCTTTCAAGATCAACTCCTCTGATACTGGGAAATAAAGACGCACTTCAATTCTGTCTTAGGCGGAGTATAAGATGACACGACCCAAAGATTTTTCTATGGCGATGAACATTGTAAAAAAAGACCATCTAAAAGAATTTTTACCTAAATGGCATACATTTTATTGGTTTTGCTTTTGGGGAAAATTATGCTGACAAGCCCAATGTGATTCAAAACATAATGTCTCCCTCTGGCGAATTTCCCATCAACCGACACTGCACATTATGCCATGCAAACGACGAGACCCTGTTCAGGTGCATCAGTCCTGGAATTGAATGTCGTAAAAGGCATCAAAAAGTAACCCAGCTTTTCCACGAAGTAATCCCCAAACTTTGACAGCATCGCTAAAATCCTCGTAAAACTTAGGGAAACAAATACAGATTTTCAGACACATCTCGTCAACAGCATCGATGTCCATCACGTTACATGAGTTCGGATACCATGAGACACAGCCCCACAAGGCTCTCATAGGGTCGTTCTCGGGACCCCATTGAAATGGCGAAGGAGAATGGAATTGCGTGGTGTGCGTATTGTCAATCAAAAATTCTTTGACTGACCGTTAAGAATACCACGCAGTACCATGACCACCATCATCAGACTGATATGTTCGTTGCCACAGCTGAAACCCTTCGTTTGTTACTTAGGAAAACTTCTGACTCGTCGGCTTCGCCAAGTAATTTTAACGTAAAAAACATTTTATATCTAAATCTATTTTTCTTCATCGAATAATAGGTCACGATTACTGAAGAAGTTGTGTATTGCTGTTGTTATACTTTTCGTCTGTTTTCTTTCGGCCTTTGCTCTTCAACTCATAAACGTCTTTTTACATGCCTTTTGCATGAAGTTCGTATTTTTGTTCTTCTTTAAATATTAGATTAAATTTTTAAAGAAGTCAATTGACAGCTTTTATGTTATAGTTTTCTGTTCTTTTCGTAGCAAATATTCAAAAATCCAACGATATTGGTCAGATAGATAACCGTGACGGCTACTGGGCGAGGGGTTGGCAACCAAAAGATTGTGATTCTTCTCTATCTGCTGCGAAACTTCTCCCTCACGGCCATGAAAGTGATCCCCTTTATGCTGAACTATCCTCAGGACCTATTTTGACATCATTTAATCACCGACAGAATTTCTCAACACCTTCTGCATACGCCACGACAACCCTCGTTGGAGCTTCGTATAAAAGTGGACTCACACCAAGAATTCTTTCTGTAAGTACTATTTATTGCTTATACAAAATTTAGTCCAATTTGCTTTGTCTAGAATATATCTTAGAATATAATCTATAAAGATTTCACATCATTTTTTCTACTAATTGATCCGTAAAGTTTATATAGTATATTTTAACCAAACAAGTGCATTCCATAGGCAATTAATAATTAATGATGATTACAAATTTCCTGTTCCATAAGACTGAATAGTGAGACATTTCATCCATATTAAAAGTACAGAAGAAATTAAAGTATTATCCCCTTTTTACATGTTATGAGTATATAAGGGACTGAGTCTGTCGTCGTTTGCCAATTTAGAATACAGGTCATAGCAGAAAATTAATTATCATTAATGATTTTTTTTTTTTGGACGCGCCCGAAGTCTTGTCTTAAAATATATAAAAGTTTGGGTTCAAACTTTGCATGATATAAAAAAGTAAATCTTTTTTTACTTGCTTGACACATGTCATGCGTAATAGTTTTATGTGTGATTTTTTTCTTTATTGGTGATCCAAGTATTTCCTTTCAGCCAAGTATTTCTAGTGCAAGTATTTCACGTATTTCTAAGCTTTTTTCTGGTGGCTTTCGAGTTCTTAAATTACCGTGGGAAAAAGAAACCAGAAAAAGGGAAACTATGTGTTAGGGCATGCTGAAAAATTAACAATGGCGCCCATAAACTGAATTTTAGGAAGGGGGTTTACCTCTTTCAATTGGCACTTCTAATTCTGTATGATATAAATCTCAAAATAAAAATATAAAAACATGAGGCAGCGTCATTCAGCCAGGGGAGGGGGCTGGTGCCCTCCCATCCCGCACCCCTTATGGACGCCCATTTATGCATATTAATAGTTCTAGGCTAATTCGGGCTTTGATATTCGTCAAAGTTAGGTTTCAGTCACAGTTTATAGAATTATCCAGTAAGTTTATCGCAGATCATTTCTGGTCTTCAGTCTCGCCGCGAACAAAAAGCTCCTCCCACTTGTTTGTGCAGTTATGTATCAGTGTGTTTGCGTCAATCAATGAGAAATCGTTACAAGATGCATTATTCGTAATAGCGGGTTTCCACTTATTTCCGATTGTTTCGCGTCCAAGAAAAAATCTGACTTGTCTACCCGTGAAAAGATCTAATGCCGCTTATGTTTCTACGTTCTTCGGAGCACTTGCACCTCGGTCCGGGTTTTTATAATGGGTGAGATAGGGAATGATCTTACTGGTTAATTCTATAAACTGTGGTTTCAGTAATCTATTTCAGCAGTTTTAAACTAATTAAGAAATAGGCCTATTATTAGCCTATATGGAACATTAAACACTTTGTGAATTGATTAGTAAGTGAATTGATTAGTAAAAGGTATCTGCAATCAAATTATCGGTGCAAAAAGTGCAAAAATATTTTTTATTTTATTATTTTTTCATGTGTTTGTCAGTTAAAGAAAACAAATCAAAATTGCAACATCACATACCCTGAAATCAAGGATTTTGCGGAGAAGCTGTATAACCTGGAAATTAATGCAATGGTCGTGTTTATCTTTTCTGCATTGAAGTAAGACAATGCCACTTTAGTCCTATGCTTATCAGAGTCGACGAAATAAAGCGTAACCACTCCGTAACGCAGTTCCGAGCAGCGTCGATACGGAAATTTTGACAAATTTGCTGTTTTTCTTCTCTATTTCGCCCCATCCGTACGATAAGTAGACAACAAAAATTAAAGTTCTGGAGGAGAGAAAAAACTGTTTTAACATTTCAATTTTCCGTTTCATTTCATTTCAATATGCTGTAAAAAAGATAGGTATCAAATACGAAGATGTTGTCAAAAGAGATGTAAAATTTGAGGATATCTCCATCGTCATTTTTTTAATAAAAGAAATATAAATATACTTTGTATATTATATTCATTAAAAGATATGTAAAATTTGAGGATATCTCCATCGTCCTTTTTTTAATAAAAGAAATGTAAATATACTTTGTATTTTATATTCATTAAAAGATTCTCTACTTGTTTATTTTATCGTTTTTATAAGATATTTGCGTGGTATTTTTTTTATAAGTTTTATAAATGCCAAATATGTATTATAAGTTCTTAAAACATATGATCAGATGAAATATATATTCCATTCGCATAAAACTATTGTTATAATTTCCTAGATTTTACAATTTATTGTAATTCTAGACAAGCCTCTAGAAGCCTGAACGTTCATGTTTCACCAAAAACATCATATATTGGTGTTTGATGGGCTGAAAGAAATAAATTCTATTTTCATGATCAATCATCGCATAAAACTTTTGTTGGGAGCCCTTTTTATTAACAGTGTATTAACTCGAAGTCCTTTTAAAGGCTATGTCCTTTTAAGGTGCTATTCAAGTGAAAGATAAAAACCATGTTACACTTTGTTGAAATGTTGAAATTGATTACGATGGCACAGTAGAGGCGCACTCTACAACCTTTTATGTAGAATTCGGGTTGAGGGATGATCGTAGTTTTTTTTGGAGGATCAAAGTATATTTGTGTAAATCTTATCGAGGAAAAAAAAGAAGTGAAAACATGTCAACGAGTACTTAAATATGCATATTATATCAAATGTATTCAAATAATATCACAATTTATTATTATAATTATTAGAATACCCAGCTTATCCGTAGTATTCACGGTATGTAGAAGTTGCATAGGAAGGGCGTATAATGTATAATAATAATATTTCGTATTCACGTCATCCCCAAAGACATGGTTATTGGACCTTTCAACTATGCCGACTCAAATGGCTACATCAAAATTTTGATCGATGCTGATTTGTGGTAGTTTCACGCTTGGTAGAATAGGTATTAGAATATGTTGCTAAGTCTATGTTACATCAAAATAGCTGGGCTAAAGAATTATAGAATGTTTGAGAAAATAAATTACTGAAATTACGAAAATTCAATGACCGCTCTGTGTTTGATATTAAGTTAACGTGAGGAATTAAGTAAGGGCTTAACATTGACATTAACAAATGGGAAATAACATAACAATAACGTTGGTTAATTAATATTCACGTCACCCCCAATAATAATAATATTACGTATTCACGTCATCGCCAAAGGCATGGTTATTGGACCTTTCAACTATGCCGACTCAAATGGCTACATCAAAATTTTGATCGATGCTGATTTGTGGCAGTTTCACGCTTGGTAGATTATTTGATTTTATTTTTGCTCAATTTTTGTTTAATGGAGTTCTTTACTTTTCTTTGAAAAACTTATTTTGTGGAAAAAGTTTTTTTAAAATTAATTATTAGAATACCCAGCTTATCCGTAGTGTTCACGGTATGTAGGAGTTGCATGGGAAGGGTGTATATTGTGAAGCTCTGAACAGACTGGTGTGGAAATGGAGCGTGCATACTTAGTTTTTTGTCTCAGGTAGCTATGTCCTATGACGAGTTGTCTGCAGTTTTGATAGCATTTCGCAGCACCATTTCTATAGAAGAGGCGGAGGTGGGGACTATGATATTTTCTATAAATTATTGCTACGTATTTGACTATGTAATATTTATATTTTTTATGTTTAGGGTTTCTTGTTTTCTTTATACTTACGGTTTCTCCTTTTCCTTTTTGCCTGTGTCATTTTGTCATCATCGAAGTTTTTCTTTATTAGTTTTTTATTATATTAACAAAGGATTATTGCCCAATCATCTTGGTAGTTTTCTTTTTCATTAATTCCAATCTGGTTCTTATTTAGTTTCTGTTCTGTAATTGATAAGTAAACTTCGAAAGGTTTGATTTTCGTTGTTTTTTTTTTCTTTTCTTTTTTTTGTTTAGCACTGAGGACGACTCGGCGGAGGTCCTTGTCGAAATATTTGCTTATTTCTTCTTCTTCAGGTTTCACCACTGGCTGACAAAATCCTCGTTTTTTCACCTTTTTTTAATTTATTTTTCATTTTGTTATTTTCTTTCCTCTCTGAGTTTCATTTGTCATGTATAGCCAGTGTGGTCTACGAATATATATTTTATTATATTGTAATATGTAAGTGTATTATATTGCTAATATTAATTATCTGCTTGTACTGACTATTGCATTACTCGTAAATCTTATAACCGTTCTAATGCCCCATTAAAGAAAGGAGTTTAAACGCACAATTAAAATTTTCTAAACATTATACATCATTTTCCTCTTTTAAAAATATTAACGCTTAATATGGACTTACATTGACATTAAAAGTATGTGGAACACCCATAAAGGAGGTAGGGGGGGGGGGAGAATAATACCCCCTTCATGACAATTGCATAATGAATTATTTAATTATTTAGTGGATAAACCCAGCTGGAATTCTGCTATAAAAACTGCTTCATCAAGTGTCTTATATTCTTTTATAATTATTATTGTTTCTCCTTCTTTTCTTTTTTCGTTTCATTTTCTTCTTTAATTAATCTCATTTATACTTTTAATCATATTTCTTATGATTAAATCTAAAAAATATACGTTTTTAGATTAGCCTAGCCTTTGAATATGCTACATTTTGACACAAAGTTTTGAAATAAAATTAACATGTGAATTTTCTGAAAACAAAAGAAAATGTTGTGCTTTTATACAGTTTTCCTGTTCTCACTTCACTTCCTATGTCCCTTTCAAGACAGAATGCGCCTAATTTTAAGGGGAAAAGCCCAAGTACTATAAAAGAATAGTCAAAAGCATATGATATGATAGGAGTTTAGAACCTAGAAACCCGGATGTAACTTTTTCACGATATTTTAAAGGAATTTATTAAAGATTTACATGATTACCCATTTTAAATTGAGCTCAATTGAAATCAACAAAAAGAACATACTGAAATACATTGTTACTTTTTAAGTAAATATCAACTCCAATGAATCTATGAATCAGAGGATTGAGCTCAATTAATAGTTTCTTATGACCATCGAGTTTATTATTTTTCACGTATACCATCTCTTGGCATGGAAATGCAAAAGATACACTTTATTTCGTCATATCTAATATCTCCATTTGACACGACTTGAAAACACTTGAAAAAATTTAAGTCCAGTACTCATGTAAATTCAGCTAACAAATGAAAAGGTAATATGAAAAGGCGAAGTGCCGGCCAAACACTGTCTGATAAAGATTTTGAAATGGAAACTTATTTTGTCAAACTCTTGGTGATCTATGGTCCTCGGGTATTTAATTTCCGGTCATATGTTCAAATTCATTCAGAAGTGAAATACTAGTTTCATTCTTAAGAAGTACTCTATAACCTTATTTTGAGAAGGGAAACCTCTTTTACTTATGTATTATACCAAACACAGTCGAGCAGTTTGCTGAATGTAAGACCTGAGAAAACCAGTTTCATAGCCACAAAAAAAAATGACGGGTAACAGAATGTACTGGAATTGTATAATTTGGGCTACATCTTTGCACATTAGGGGGGAGGTAAGGTTAGGTTTCTTTACCCCCATGCCCCCTAATGTGTAAATATATAGCCCAAAATATATTATTATATAAACTAAAGTGTGATATAACCCACTTTCTAGGGCTATAATGAAAGAAAGGTTGAGATGGCTTGGACACGTTCTGCGGATGAAGGATGGCAGATTGCCGAAAATTTGTCCTTTTCGGCAAAGCATCTAGGACTAAACAGAAAGCAGGTCATCCTCATCTGGGGTGATAGTATTTCCTAAAGAAAGATTTAAGTGAAACCGTGGTTCCCTGGGAGAGTTTGAAGAAGAAGGCTTTGAATAGATTGGGATGGAGGAGCAGCATGGGTAGCTGTGTTGGTGTCAAGTGGCTTGGTGCTGCGGCGAGTTGTTAGTAGTATTAGTAGTAGTAATTGTTGTAAAGTATGATGTTTTCATCATGTTTTGGTGTATTTCATTATGATTAGCCTACCTTCACTTCTTGAGTGTGTTTGGTACAATACGTAAGTGCCGAAACCTCTAAGGGTAGAAGGGTATTTAATTGAATAGCCCAAATTATATAGGATGCCAACAGCCGTTCTGATATTGTTCTAATTTTTGGCTTCGCACCAATTATCATTCGATCAAACAATCGTTTTCACGGAAGAAGAGTTTAGAGCTTTTGCATCGTTCATATTTTTGGAAGTTCTGGTCTGGAAAGACAACTTTTCAAGCAGCTGAAGGAACTGTTTGGACGACAATAATATTTCGCATCACCCCAAATATGTCTTTGACGTTTTATTAATTGATAGTTTTTTGGTTTTACCCTTTAAGAGGAACACAAGAGCTTTGAAATTGCT
This sequence comes from Artemia sp. Qi Xiang Cuo, assembly GCF_049724085.1. Taxonomy (NCBI): domain Eukaryota; kingdom Metazoa; phylum Arthropoda; class Branchiopoda; order Anostraca; family Artemiidae; genus Artemia; species Artemia sp. Qi Xiang Cuo. The sequence continues at coordinate 35,009,790 of NC_142796.1, forward strand.
AAAGATGCATCATTTGACAGTGGTTTAAAAACTACATAATGGATAACTTTTATGTCGTATTTCCGCAAGAATTCGCTGCAGGCGAGATGTACCTGCGATATCTTTTCGCAGGTACATGTTCTTGCTCTGTTCTAGTTTCTAGGTATTTGAAAGAAAGTATATATGACCTAGATTCTGCCAGAAAGACTGAAATATATTCAGAAGACACAATAAAGTCACTTTTGGTATCTTTCTTCATACAAATGGTAAATCTTTATAACTCCTAGCCTATCACAAGGGTTATACAACGGTTATCTGAAGCCAATATTTCTCCGTACTAGTTTTATAATCATTGTCCAGTTGATTTTCGATATATTTAATGAAAAGAGGGGAAATATTTGTCTCCGTGCCCCCAAAAAAGAACGCTGCGTAGTTTTTTCTTTTCTTTTGCCTTTCGTCCGACAGGCTCCTTGGCTAGTTAAAAAATAATTAAACCTTTCTTATGGAATTTCAGGAACAACCTCCTCCGGACGTATTAGCTGATAGCAGAGGTTATATTCATACAAATCCCCTGCATGATTTTGAAGGGGCTATGCTGAGCCCATCCTCAGATTCAAGTAGCTGTGCAACAGGTAAAATCATTTTTGAGTTTTTTTTGTATTTAATTGCTTTTTTTATATTTGACTCCGATAACGGTGTATCGAAACTTATGCTGATATATATATATATATATATATATATATATATATATATATATATATATATATATATATATATATATATATATATATATATATATATATATATATATATATATGTGTGTATATATATATATGTGTATATATATATACATATATGATATATATATATATATATATATATATATATATATATATATATATATATATATATATATATATATATATATATATATATATATATATATATATATATATATATATATATATATATATATATTATAGGTGTGTGTACGTGTGTATATCCCTACACAAAAAACTCAAAGAAATGAAAAATCGTATTGTGTATGTAAACAAGTTTTTCAAATTTCATTTCAGATTACTTAATATGGGAAGGACTTATATTTCTCATAGTGGTTATTTTCATTGACATTTTGAGGTTTGTCAGCTTTTGGTGAAGTCTGTAAAAACACGCAATTTTATTTTGTTTCAGATCTGACAGTGGTGTCAGTACACAAAATGTATGTGGGGTGGGATGGGGGGTGGTGGTGATGCCCCCCCCCCATTAACGCCACTGAGATCAAGGCTGTCAATCTTTGACAGCACAAAAATGATTAAATTTTATCCACTAATTTTATCAAAATGTCAAATGAGAATTGATAGTTAAACCTAAACGGGAAACCTCTAAGAATTGTTATCGTTCCTTCGGCTTTGGATCTCATGTATGAATGGCAGGCTTTCCCGCTTTGAAAGTAGGACCCATACTCTAAAATAAATTTATTGGTATGTCTCGAAACGGAACGGCTGTGTTACTATTAATGAATATGTCTAAACATAGGCTTAAAAAAAATCATCAGAAATCGGAAGGCTTTGTGAGAAATCAAAAAGTTGGCTTTGCTGAAGAGTTACAGTCTGCATAGCCTGCAGCTTCTTACCGCCGGTTCGACTGAAAGACGCTTCAGAATATTTTCTTCAGCAATAAATCCTGAGGCGCCACTCATTCTTCACCCCCTATTGTTAACCCCTAAGCGCCAAATTTCTTACACATTGCTTTGGTTTCTGTCATGCTCTGCTCTGTTCCTCTACATCACTGCTAAGTTATGCCATGACCAGCCACGTTTCACAGCCCCACATCTCCCACACTGCGTCACTACCATTTTCCAAAGCAGGCGAACCCTTGTTAAAATCTTTTGGTCTTTTACGGTGACAAATACGGCACCCAAATGATGAAGGATATTATAGTATGCTGTCACCCATGGCAAATCACCTTCCAAACTTTATACTAAGTAAATACCGACGTCGTTTATTGGACAAGTATAATCAACCAAAGACTTTTTACGAGTCAATATGTCATGGAGGAGTTGTACTTTTTTCAAAGTCATTTAAAATATATGCAAAATAATGTGTCAATTAGTCGCAGAAAATTTTGCGGCGTCAAAAAAGCATTCTTCGTTTTTTTACAATAGTAAAACCGTGACTTCATAGAATCATAATTTCTTTTATCAACCTCTTGAGATATGAAGGTAACAAATAAGCTTGTAATTTATTTCCAATGACGGAATATGTAACGGTCCCTGAAGTTCTTAATGTGGCTTTTATAATAATTTATCTTCCTAAAAAAATACTTGTATCGTTTATGCTAAGTGTCCATTTACTATTTGTCAAGTTTCATAAGTGGAAAACTATATCTTTATGCAAAAGAGTTCATTCGTGAAAATTGATTCATAGTTGGATAAAATGAATTCGATTTTTCGATGGGTTGACAGTCTTTTCAGGAATCGGGACAAATCATGATCGAACAAGTCGATTGCAGGTAGTATAGCATTGAAAATCGACTATGAACACAGGTCAGGAGATTAATGGAGGGGGATTTGGAATGTGCCCTCCTGGAAGAATGCTTAGGATTATGTTCAAATATTAATTTCTCCATGATTTCGTATTTGTATAATTTTTTCCAAGTCGTACCCCCCCCCCTAAAAATAACGTCAGCCAGAGGAAAACAAAGTCCATTTTGTCTCTATTCTTTTTGTCAGTGTTCATCCACAAGCATGCACCATAGCTGTGTTTTCTGTTAAAGGATGGTGGGCGAAAAGTATTGGAAGAAGAAAAAAGAAGAAAATTCATATTGTATGAATACTAGTTTTTCCAACAGTTCGTGGTAACGAACTGTAAGTAAGGAGCGACCCCGCTCAATAGTAACCGAAACTCTGAAAAATGAAATTTTGATACCAATAGATACATCAAAAGAAACAGATTTGAATGCTGATTTCAAATATGTAAATTTGATTATAAGCGCCTGAGAAAATTTGTGTGATTTTTGAAAAAAGGGGGAAAGAACCCCTAAAATTTATACAAACTTAATGAAAATCACATCATCAGATTCAGCGTATCAGAGAACCCTACTATAGAGGTTTCAAGCTTCCATCTGCAAAAATGTGGAATTTTGTATTTTTCGGCAGAAGAAAGATCACGGAAGCGTGTTAATTCGTAAGTTACGTATATTTATTACTAATAAAAACGTTCGTAAGTAAAATTAAACAACTTTTGAGAAAGCCATTTACCCAACAAAAGTAAAATTAGTATGCAAATTTTGTTTTAATTATTCATGGACGGTGAGCCAAAATCAAAACCTGCATTAATTCAAAAACCTTCAAAAATTAAATTAAAAAAAACAATTTTTTAACTGAAAGTAAAAAACGACATTGAAACTTAAAACAAACAGTAGTTATTCCGTGTCTGAAAGGGGCTGTCCCCTCCTCAACGCCTTGCCCTTTACGCTAAAGTTTGACTCTTTCTCAGAACTCTATTTTTTAAAACAATAAAAAACTTTAGCGTAAAGAGAAAGGCATTGAGGAGGGGACAGCCCCTTTCATATACGAAATAATTTCTGTTCGTTTTAAGTTTTAATGTTGCTCTTTACTTTCAGTTAAAAAACTTGTTTTTTTATTTAATTTTAATGTAGAAACCATTCATTCAAGTTGTATTTTGACCGTGAAACCCGCCCAGGGGTGTATCTAGGGAATGGGAGATCCCCCCCCCCAAGATTTTTGTTGGCACCCTGATTCCGTTTTTACTCTTCTTTTTAAATAAACTTGTCAATTTGGTCGATTATTTGCCCTCTTGTCACATTAGCCCCCTCTCCCCCAACATTTTGCTCTAGATTTGCTTTCGAACCAACTTCATCATTTTAAAACATAGAACAATCCGGGGAGTAATCATAAATATCTGGATACTCCTGGAGTTCGGTCCCAAAGGCCCCTCTGTGTGTACGTACCTTCTGCTGGTCATTGCTAGCATAAAAGTGTTTCTTTTGCATTTAAATTCAATTAGGCTTTTTTAGTTGTTGAAACTCTGGGTCTAAGATATAAAATTTGATCGTTCATTTCTGGCTCGCCTAGTTTCTTTCCCATAACTTGTTGACATAGTTTACCGGGTATGAAAACCATCTATGTGGTAGAAATAATTATACCCTTTAGTTTCTTGCAGTCATTTTGTTAAGCTCTGTTCGAATCGTGAATGAATTTAATTAACATTGTTTCATTTCGCTTGAACTTTTTTCGACATTCCTCTCGGTGCACTAGAAAAGAAATCCAAAAGGTTATGCGTCAGATCCCAAGTTACATATAAATACCAATTCTGGGTCAGAGGTCTATCTTTATTGAAATTCTTCGTGTATGCCTAAATGTTTACTTGTCCTCTGATCCGAAACAATTCCAATATTTAACAGTGACATTTGACCTACTGCCGTTGTTTTTATTGGAACTCGTATGGATTAGAATTGGTGACAGATATATGCTGTGTTCTGGTCACAGACACAGACAAATTCGTTAAGTTTGTCGTAATTAAGCCAGCCATACCTTTTTTTTTAAGAATGCGGTGTTGTCAGTGATGGCAGTGAAAAATATAAAGGAAAAAGCTCATAGTTTTATATCCATTTATAAAAATGGCAAAGAAAGGAGGTACTATAGCGACCCCATTCAAGAAGCGAAGTTAGGTTAATCCTAGTGAAATATGCCTAAATGTGATGAAAATATAGTGCCTAAATGTGATGAAAATATAGTACTTCATTAACAAAGTTATGGAAACTACGGCGAAGAATTATGAAAAGCAGGCCGCTCAGAACGCATTATATTAAATCTAACATAACCAAACCAAAAAAAAACAGCTCTATATATTAAATATGTAATTGAAATATATATAGAACGCAATTTCTCCACTGAGCTTAAGCAGAATACAGACAGCTAAACCGTTTTTTCTCAGATCTACTCAGATCAAGAACTTGGGTGGTGTCGCTATAATAGATAAGTACCAAAAAAGATAAATAGGGACGTTGAAAACAATTTGAAATATACCTAAAATCACCCTTTTTTATTTATTTAGAAATAGTTTTGTTCCTTCTGTGCAGGAGGTGTAAGTTTGAGTCGCAATGATGGGAGATGTTTCGTAGAAAAATGTATTTGGCGTTGTTTTGTTTAGTAAGAAAAAAAAACAAGTTACGTGGAATGAGGAATTTTCTACAGGCGGGGTAAAATACAAAACCTAAACGAATATTTCAGGTATATGACTAAAAACTGTCTTTAACGAAATTTATGGCAAAAACTAAAACAAAAGAAATAAAAAAGTTTATCTACTAAAAAATAAACTTGAAAAAAATTGGCAGGGTCATACCATCTCATGAAAATACTTTATTTTTTTGGAATCTTTTGTTTTTGTCTTACTTTTGCTGAAGACGGTTATTAGTCATATAGCCAAATGTCTTGTTTTAATCTATCTCTTCAGGAAATTTCTCATTCCGCAAAACTTCTTGTTTTTAGTATTTAGAAAAAGCATGATGGTCTTTGTTGCTACTTAGTACAGAGGTTTAAGCTAAGTTCTAGGAGAAAGCTGAAAAAATTTGTCAAGCAACGACTGTCAAATAGCGTCACTGCTGTGATTCCGGCTTGAATATTAATTGAAGAAATCGCTGGTGCACAAATCGGAATTTCAAAATTTGCCAAAAACGGAAAAAGAACAGTCATCCGTGGTTTAGTATTCTTTTTGGAACTCTGATTGAGCCTTTCATTTTGTTTTTTCTCGTATTAAGCTACACTTAAACGTTTTTTTGTTGTTGTTTGGTTAAAGCAAATGTTTGTTTTTTGCTGTTATATTGTTGGTTGTTTTTCCCGGCACATTTCTATGTCCTTTTTTGCAGTATTAGGGACCGGTTTTCAAATAAATGAAAGGGATGAGTAAAAGGACATATTTGTTTATTTTATATAAATAAGCATAATTTTCTGGTCACATAATCGATTTTTTTTATTCTGATAAAATTTGAGCCGAATTTCCCAACACGAAGACATTCTTCTGTCAGGTGGTGGTGCGAAATCTGGTGTCCAAATTAAAATTTGGCGCCTCACAGAACTTATTTGGAAAATCATATTTTAGATACCGAGCAAGCGAAAATCTACAAAAACCGACAAAAGGGTGCACCAAACTGGTCAGATTTACTACCACCTCCCCCTTCATACCCACCTTATCAGGAAAATATTGGAATGACCTTCTCAGGAAATCAGGTAGTCATTTTTGCTATTCTTTTTTAAGCTATGAAAAGAAGCAGTGATGCGATGAAAAGTTGTTTATTTGAATATTAGTTAATTTGTGAAAAGCTATTACTTAGTAAAATACTTTTGTGACTATTTTGCAAGCTACCATATTTTCATTAATGGGAATGTTCTCTCGCATAGGGTGCTGTGTCATTTTATGGGTTTGGTTATTTTATAGATAATGTGTCAGATTTTGGCACCTTTTCCTTGGTCTTGTGAAATAATTTAAGGGTTCACCGTCACTCCAGCCCTTTTTTTCTTTTTTATCCACATCAATAAAAAAAATCAACTCTTTCCCTATCGGATTTCTTCCTATATTGAAGTTGTTTAACTGATACTTGTAAACAGTCTGTTATTTTTATATTCTACTATATACGCTTTTTTTGTCAAATATTGACAATGACCTTCTAATTGGAATATATCAAATAGAAAAGATTGCTTTATTTCAGGTTTCAGCTACTGAGAATATGGTTTTGGTATATCGTGAATTTGAAAGTTTAGAATTTTTGTTTTGCTATTCTTTTAGACCTCTGACAATTTTTCTTTTGTATACTTTTAGAGTATCATTGGAATTATGTCCAAACCTGGAAGTGTCCAAAGCACACCGGCTGTAACTAAACGTAATGGAATAATATTTACTTCAAGTGACGGACTAAACCCTATGACACCCGCTCCGAGACGTCATCTATTAGCTTCACAGCACTCTGATACCAGAAGCTCAAGCAGCTCCCGATCTAGTAACAGAAGGAAAGAAGAACTGAAAAATCCAGAGTCGGAGAGAATGCTGAGTCGTTCTGCAGAAAGAGGGGTACAATCCTCGCTGCCCAGTCTAAATTGCGACAGTTTTAAGCCAGGAGAAAGATGTTGTGGTGAGGAAACATTCAAAGATCTATTCTAAGATAAGGAGAGACTAGGAAGAAAAATTGTTTCATAAAGAGATCCTAGTAGACCAAATTAAAGGTTAATCCAACAGGGATGAGCCTAAGTAAAGAAAAGATGAATCCATCAGCAGTGCGTTTTCGGATTTTGGGATAAGAAGAAAGACTGTAGGGCGGCAAAGGCTACAAAACGATCTTAGCTTTAGAATTCGAATGTGTGTGTGGGGGGGCGGGGTTTAAAAATTCATCTTTTGCGTCCTTTTTCGTCATTGCACTGGTTTTTGTGATCCTAGGAATAAAATATTTTGGTGAGCTAGTGGCGGAAGGGAGGGGGCCATAAAAATATAGAGGTTATCACCATGGTGATATTGGACATAGGGGTAAGCAAGTTCAAATTAGTGTGCGACATAGAAGACAATTATCCTAATTCATAGTTAGATGTTGTTGCTTTACTCCTAGCGTTTTCATCAAGATTTATCATAATTTGTGTTTGTTTCTGTGTATCCTTTCCTGAAAGTTTTTTTTGTAGGTATTTATGTTTTAGTAACAATTTTTGCGAACCAAAGTCCATGGGGCTTTAAGCTTTTATTTATGCTATACTATTAGAATAATTATGAATGGTTTGGTATTGAAAGTTCCTTTTGGACACATCCTATGGGATAAATTGGTTTATCCAATCTGACAGTATTTAATCTATAAATATTGAGCACATCTAGTATGACATTATGACATCAATAATATGAAATTAATAATAATGATATTTTGATGTTAATAGTATGACATTATTGTTGGAATTACCAAACTGAGTCGAAGCTTGAGCCACAAAAACCCATTGCCTCCAGCAGTGTAGTATATTTGAAACACCAAAAGATAATTGGGAATATGCATCGTATGCATGCAAGTGATTTTATTTCAGATGATAGTGACACTGTAGGGGGAAGGGAAACTATTAAGACCTTGTAGAATCATACAGATAATAAAAACTTGTTTAGTGCATACCTAAAGCATAGCATTATCTAAAACTATTTGTATTAATTGCATTTCTAGTTTTCATATCTCTTGATTTGTAGGGATTTTGTCGCAACTTGAAGTAAAATAAAGATAGGAAGTTCAGTTTAATCAAGATAGAGAGAACAAAAAAATAGGTGGCTATTCAATTTTGCACTATAATTAGTTTTGCAGACATCCCGACTTGTTATTATATTGATCACACTTTTCATATCTGATTTTCAATAAATATCATGTTTTCAGAAATCCACTTTTAAAATGTCATTTATTGCATCTAGAGGTAAAGAATACGGCGTTGGACTTTCAGTTCCCTCCGACGTTGCTGATGGCCCTTCAGTCAGGAAATGAAAAAACTAGAAAAATTAGGACCGTACTAATCAATCTACAATTATTGAACTGTACATTTTAATAGCAATAAAACAGGCGTTCAAAGAGTATAAAGAGGGGAAAAAATTTTATCAAGTTATTTTGGAAGAGCATTCCTTGCGACAAGCGGGATTGAACCTCAGTCCTTATACTTTCGAGGCTCAGCTTTCTCCATTGCGTCGTCACAAGGTGCTGGTACTTTGGTAATTTGGAAATATTGGTGATTTTTGTGCATCTAAAAATGAATTCAGTGGCACATCAATCACAAACCCCTATAAGTGGTATGGGGACATCGTTATGCAGTAGTCACAGCTGTTAGCTATTGTAGTAGGCTACAAAATACTGAAAAATTATAATTGGAGAAAAGAAAACAGAAAAAATTGACGCCATATAAGGATCAAATGACTAAGCAGCCAAGTCAGGCAGAGGAAAGCCAGAATGTCAGAAACTCTTTTCTGGGGGGCTGGGGTTATTCCTTCAGGCAACAAAAATACAGTTTAACGTTAATAAGAAAATGCCCCTCCCCCAGAAAAAAAAACAAAGCTAAAAATTACACTGAAAAATAGAAATAAGCTTGAAATGAACAGGAATTACCACATATAATTGCGTTGTTGTCCCCTTCCCCCTCTTTTCTATTTGCACTTACTAAATACTACTAAAAAGTTAGCTAAAGTTAAAATTTAATAAGATTTTTTTCAGCTACCTTTTAATTTGTATTTAGTAAGTTATTTATTAAGTTGAATTACCTTCCATACGATAAAATCTTAAGGAATCGATATATAAGAACATACTTGGGGCAATTATTGCCTTTATATTTTAGAAATTTCGAGGATTTACTCACTTAGGACTCACGGATTTACGTTGTTTAACTGACAATAAATGATTAACAGCTATTTTTATGAACTTTTCGGGGAGACGGCCGATTTTTGGACTAAGCCTCCTGATTGAGTGGTTCACGTGTGAATCACAGAGACGTACTATACAAAGAAATGTGTTCCATTCAATGAGGGAGTCCTTGTCTGATGATTTTACACTTAAAACTTATTATTGTGCCTAAGAATAAAATACATTTGGTATGAGGGTTCTCTTTTATATGAAAAAAACTTCCAACTTTAACAAGATAATCTGAATATATTCTCTCTGTCGCTTTTCTTCTAAACGCAGACAATTTTGGCCTCTTCTTGATGTCATGACGTCCAAATGGACCTTAAGTTAGAAGTGGTGTCTTTGTAAAAAAAAAAAAAATTTTATTGGACCTTTAACTTTTGCTTCGGCTTGTCTTTTGTCATTATGAAAGATATATCGCCGAACATTTGTTTGTTTCAATTGTTCAGGTGGAGGGACAAGAACTTCTTTTTCTTTCAATGATTTATCTAGTCCAGGTTTTGATTTTACAGAGTATGGAAGGCATTGCCGACCACCTTTGTTTCTTTAGCTTGTTCAGGAGGTTGACCAGAATTGTCTTCTGTTATCTTGGCTTACCTTTTGTCATTAGGTACGTCATAACGTTGAACCTTTATTTGTTTAAATCGTTCACGTAGTGGAGCAAAAACTTCTTTTTCTTCCAACGATTTATCCAGTTCAAATTTTTTATTTTCAAAAGTATGCTAGGTGTTGATGACCTTATCCATGTCGAAATCCAAAACCCAATCATCATCGCTATCATTTTCAATTTGTTTGTCTCGTTACACCTCGGCTTATCTTTCGTCATTATGAAATATGTATAGCTGAACCTTTTTTCTTTTAACAATGGTGTGGGGCCCGCGGCAGGCTTCTATATATAGATTCTCACTGTCGCTTGTCTTCTAAACGCAGACAATTTGAGCCTTTTTTTGATGTTATGACGTTCAAATAGACTTTAAATTAGAAGTGTTGCTTTTGTAAAATTACATTTTTTTTTATTGGACCTTTAACATTTGCCTCGGCTTGTCTTTTGTCATTATGAAAGACATGTCGCCGAACCATTGTTTCTTTTAATTGTTCGCGTGGTGGGACAAAAACTTCTTTTTCTTCCAACGACTTATCTAGTCCAGGTTTTTGATTTTACAAGGTGTGAAAGGCATTGACGACACATTTGTTTCTTTTAATTGTTCAGGCGGTGGGACAAAAACTTCTTCCTTTGCCTTGGCTTGTCTTTTGTCATTATAAAAGACATTTCGCCGAACCTTTGTTTCTTTTAATTGTTCAGGTGGTGGGATAAAAACTTCTTTTTCTTCTAAGGATTTATCGAGCCCATATTTTTGATCTTCAAAAGTATGGTAGGTATTGATGAACTTATCGATTTCAAAATCCAAAACCCAATCATCATTGCTGTCATTATCAATTCGTTTGCTTCGTCACACCTCGGCTTATCTTTTGTCGTTATGAAATACATATCGCCGAACCTTTGTTTTTTAACCAAAGGTATGGTAGGCATTGATGGCCTTATCCATGTCAAAATCCAAAACTCAATCATCATCGCTATCATTTTCATTTTTGACACGTTTTGATTCTCGCTGTCCAGGTTGATCTTCATTGACTCACTGCTCTTTATTTTAATTTTTGACTCCCTCACTTGTTCGTTGTCGTTTGTCTTCTAACCACATGTGTCTTTGCTCTTCATTTTCATTTTAACACGCTCTAATTGTCGTTTTTGCATACCTTCTAACCGCCCGGGTCTTTGCTCTTCATTTTCGACACCTTTTTGACTTGGACGAAAAAGAACAACGCTTTTAGTGCAGCTAAATCTAAATCCCTTTGGCATGTACTCAAGATAAAAGAATAGCACCTATTGTATAACACTCTTAAAACTAGAGAGTGTTCTATTATTTGTAACTAAAAGAATCTAAAAAAAAGAAGATCCAGATTTAAAAAAAAAAAATAAAAAAAAAAAAAAAATCTTAGACATCCTGTGGGGATGAGAGTCAATTCTAGTGTGTGTTGGAAACACATACGGATTGATAATATATTGGAGTTTGAATACTTTATTCAGATATTGCCCTCTTTGTTAAAGCTTAGACACGTTCTGCGATGCTTTGTTGGAAAGACAAACACCTACTTTGCTGCAGGGAACGAAAATGTGAAGACGGGATTGATTTCGTCAGATTTGCTTTGCATGTAAAAATTTAGTTTTTGTCCAACCCCACAAAAACACCCACGCTTCTTGGGATTTTTCCAGGTTTTCTTTTAATCCAGTTTCTTTTTTATAACACCCCCTCCCTATAAATTCCAACGTGTTCCTCTTTGCTCTGTTATGTTTTCGAATTTATTTCCCGTGTCTCACATGCGAATCTAGTCAACGTAAGTGCACGTTGGTTTGCCACTTGGGAGAAAAGGAGTGTCTGGATTTTCCCGGAAAACTCTATCGTCAGGGCACAGATTTTCCCCTTCTCCAAACAGAGTCCTGGTGATCACTGCAGCATGAAGAAGAGTTTTAAGAGGTTTAATAAATTTTGTCTTGCTCCATATTTTTCTCTTCAGTATAATTATGAAGACAAGAGGTACGCTCAATTCCATCTTAAAACTGCATTTATATTCTAATAACTATTTTGTTTTACAGATGAATCGATGAAATACACGTATAAAGACGATGATGTTATGGAGTTTAATTCAGCCTTGTATGCCGAAACGGATTTAATCAATAAGTTCTGGATTACTAACTCCTCAGTCCATAAATGAGGTCCCAATATTGAAGCATAATTTTTTTTCTATAATTCTTGCCATCAAAATGTTGACGTAATCGAATGAAGAAAGTCAGTACACGCGGAAAATACCCCACTGGTGACGAAATAAAAAGAGCTATCTATTTTGAATCATCTGTTAACAAGTTGAATGTGATGTTCATAACATTTTACGGCATGTTTGCCAAGACCTCTTCGATATACCAATTGTTTGCAGATTTTGTATTTTTCATTAAGCGACTAGACTCATGAATAGCAACATAGAGATTTGTTTGAAGTAAACAATCTCTTTAATAAATACTTCTGGTCAGAAAAGTCTATCTAGCAATATATGTTAGGACGAGCAATGCAGCGAGAGTCAATATTTGAGGTGGAGATTTTAAAAACTAAGTGACCGGTAAATTTTTGGTGTCGTTACTCAATCAGTTCCTGTCAGCAGCGAAATTCTTCAGTTTTGATTTTTCTAGTAGGATACTCTTGCACTAAATTCCTAGTAGGAATTCCTATTTAAAATAATATTTAATGTATGGAATAATTAATTTAATTAATTTACCAGAGCTTTTATTTTGTTATTTAATTAATTGATTTAATTTTAAGTAAATCAAATTAATTAAAATAAGCGAAGAACGAAATAAGTCCAATTTAATTCTAATAGAAATTTATTGTAAATCAACTTAATATAATCGCACATTCAATTAAAATAACTTATATAAGCGCTATACAAGGATTCTGGTGTTTCTGACAGTACCAGATTTACGGATTCTGCATTTAACTATTGAAAATTGCATATGCACTGGTGTAATTACAAACAGCAAAATCTTAAGTGGGGGTATTATGGAACTTTTCGAGTTCAACGGCAGAGTCTGCATATCCCTGTTCATTGACAGCTTTAGAATATCTCACTGGGGTCATTACGTGCTGCTGATAGAACCACCCTAGCTAAAGAAGTCCTTCAAAGAACTTATCTTAAATAAAACAGTTGTAGTTCATTTCTGGCAAGAAACAAAATAATGTGCACCTACACCTAAGGAGAGGAATTTCTTCATTTTTCTGTGTTTTCTGTCGAGTTCTCTGGAGAGGGTGCCCCTCATATCCTAAGACTGACACCTGTATCCAGCTGCGTCTATTAAGCACTCCTCAATGTAGATGCATTATCACTGACGTGGTAGAAATGAAAATTTACAAGCATAGCTTTAATTTTAAATTTTACCATTTTTTTCTGAAGAAGTAGAATATTTGTAATGAGATGTTTTGTGCAGTCTTTAGAATTCTTATTCAAGCCCAAATGTAATTATTTCGAAACTAAATTTGGATATGTTAGTGTAATAGAACTCTTTCGTACTCTGGTTTCGGCTATGTGATATACAGTGTACAGTTTTTACTTTTATAATTAGGGCATATCATGAGTTAGCTCTCTAATACATATGGCATTTAATGTCACTATCTAGTCTGCGTATTTTCTGTTTCTTTTTTAATTTATTTTTATAATAAAGTATCAAAATATATTTGGACTATGGTTTAAAGGATATTTTAGGGACACATCATTGTTCATCAGGGCTAACGACACCGACACAAACTTGCAGGGAGACATTGTACAGAATTCTAGTTGATACATTTTTCTGAAACTATTCAGTTAATTATAGAAAAAGGAAGTGAAATGACTAAATGAATCTTGTTAAAGTTCATATCTGTGAAACGCGAAAATTAGAAAAAAGCTAGAAAGAAACCTGAATTTTGATGACAAATTTGGTGCACTATTAATTTTTTTTTCTTATTTTTTTAAGCCAACGGCTCAAAACTGCCACTGCCCGCAGAAAATGAATGCAAGGATTTACCAGGTCGTTACCACTTCTTGCCACTACCTTGTTATTGCTGATTACACACTGATCAAATTAAAATATAACCATTGTTTTCTTCCTTCGTGTAAAGTAGTCTTGAAAAGATATATTAAAGTAAGCATATAAAAAACATATCACGCTCAGGGAAAGGCCTACGGCATTTTCGTAGCTGAAACCTAGCAAAGAGGGAACCGCTTTTCGGAAGTTACCTTTCTTTACTAGGATCCAGTAAGAAACTTGAAATGTTTGTGGAATAGCTTTTGAGATAATCGGCAATATCGTTGGTTATGGAAACCGCAAAATAATTTGAATGACACCATTGCATCATTCTTTGAAAATGTCGTACCTATTGCATACCTTGGACGCACCTCTTCTTCCAATGGACTCTTTTCAAGACAATTATACAATTTCAGAATTTGAAGTTACACACTGTTTTGACTTTTTGTACCCAACTTATGTTATATCATCTTTTATCTGAACAAGATAAAGTCTTGGTAAAAATTGCATCTTATTTTAGTGCTATCAAGAGCCATTCATGAAAGGCACGTAGATATGGCAGTAGCTTATAAATGAGCCATTGGACGTCTCTCTACGACCTTGCATTTGCCTGCTAGTCTTAGCAGTAAAATGGAAACAGATCAATGCTACCCATGCAAAATAACCGAGGGGTTAGCCTGCTAGACTTGAAATCCTTTGTCGGTCGGGACAGGGGTTCGAATCCTGGTGTCGGTGGTTAATTGGTTTGGAACGGGGATCATTGGCGTGACTCTGTAAACTTAATCAGAGTCAGCCCAGTTCTAAATGGGAACCTGAGGAGATTTGGGAAAGGTAAAGAGGAAGGATGTGTGAAAGCACAGGATAGCTGGCCCCAACCTCCCGCTGCGCTTCCTGGCTGAAGGGCCATAAAATGGAGATCAGCACCCCAGGTTTGGACTTTAGTCTTGCCCCATCTTTTTTTCATGCAAAAAGTGTTTTTCTTTATTTTTTAAGACAGGGGGATCAAAACCTTCAGTTGATGGTTTCTGATCCAATGGTGCGCTTTTCATTTGGAACCGTTGCTATTTTCAAAGATTTTCAAGCTCTTTTAATTTCTTTTTTGTGATAAACTTTTGCTATTGAAGTAAACCTATGTAATAGTTATCATTCCTGAATTTCACCTTTAAATGAAATATTTTTCTCCTTCTATGTTTTTTTTCAAAACTCATCTTTCCAGAACACGTTTTATCGCTAAAGAAAGAATGGTTCTGTAAGCTGAAGTTGTACGATTTGTTTTTGGCTATTTAAATTAATTTTTAAACTGTGTTACTAGTGAAGATAATGAGAAAATGGATTCCAAAAAGAATTTATTTCATTTTAGAGTGACGTTTAAACAAATCTTCCATTTTCAAGAATTTACTTTTTATCCTTTTTTAACCGATTCCTATCATATTTAGAAAGCGAACTTTCGTCCTCATTTTCATAACTAGATCCAATTATATTCTCGACAATGAATCTAGAAGGTTCTGTCAGCGACGCGAATTTTCTGTCAAATTTGTTTTCAATAGAATGTGTTCGAGGACCCATAGTAGTTTCATTTTTATTATATATAAAAAAACTCCACAAGCCGTCTCATTTCCGATTCCTAGTCTACTGTTCGTCTCTTTAGAAACAGTCTCTGAAGTAAAACTAACATCTTTATTTAAATGGAATCGCAGTAACTGCAACCACAGTATTATTTTGGAATTCAGTAAGTTTAACTTGCCTAGATGTGTTGTTTTCTGCGCTAGGCTGTCATTGATATTAGATGACATGGATGTTGTTTATCGTATTATTTGTAAAAGAAGGAGTATTTTTATATTGACCGCGAACACAGTAGTTGCGCTCGACAACATGTTTTTTATTTATATATATATATATATATATATATATATATATATATATATATATATATATATATATATATATATATATATATATATATATATATATATATATAGAAAATTTGGTTTTATACGAAATTAAATAAAAAAAAAGCAAGCTTTTTTAACTGAAAGTAAGGAGCGATATTAAAACTTAAAACGAACAGAAGTTATTCCGTATATGAAAGGGGCTGTCCCCTCCTCAACGCCGCGCTCTTTACGCTAAAGTTTGACTCTGTCTCACAACTTTTTTTTTTTTTTTTAATAAAAAACTTTAGCGTAAAGAGCGCGGCGTTGAGGAGGGGGCAGCCCTTTTCAGGTACGGACTAATTTCTGTTCGTTTTAAGTTTTAATGTCGCTCCTTACTTTCAGTTAAAAAACTTTTTTTTTATTTAATTTCTGATCGTTTTTTAGTTAATGTAGCTTTTATTTTGGCTCACCGTCATTGAATAAGTAAACAAAATTTGCATAAAATTTTTACTTTTCTTTTGCTAAATGGCTGTCTCTAAATTGGGTTTTGACGTGATTTACAAATTAACTTACGTAATGAACTTGTATATTCGTATATTTTTCTTGTGGCAAAAAATACAAAGTTGCAGTTATTTGCATATATGAGCTTCAAACCTATGTAATAGGGTTTTCTGATACGCTGAATCTGACGGTGGGATTTTCATTAAAATTCTTTCACTTGTAGGAGATGTTTCCCCCCTCTTTAAAAAATTAGGTAAATTTTTTCTGGCTTGTAGCCTCTGATGAGCAATGACACACGTGATAAAATTAATATATTTATAATCAGTATAATACGTCTATTGTTTTTACACATTTATTGACATAAAAATTCCGTTTTTAAAAGTTTTTATAACTCTTGGACTGTCAAGCTTGTTTTTTCTTTATTGTTTTTTTATTACGTATATATTATTACGTATATGAAGGGGGTTCTCCCCTTAGTCAATACCACACTCTCTACGTTAAAAGTTAAAAAAAAATTAATTCACAAACCCCTGAATCATAAAGGCCGTTTAATTAGAATAGATAGATCTTTTGAAAGCACTAAAAAAACTGTAGCGTAAAGAGTGACGTATTGACTTGGGGGAGAACCCCCTTATATGCGTAATAATTTCTGTTCGTTTCAAGTTCTAATGTTGCTTCTTACTTTCAGTTGAAAGAACTTGTTTTTTTTTTAATTTAATTTCTGATCGTTTTTTAAATAATGCTTGGAAATCCGGCGCCCCCTTCATAGAAATGTCCCTTGCCCCAAAGAAACATCCTCCACGGAAAGATTCTCCCGAGTAAAACGACATAAAAATTGCACCAATGAAAACGCCATCGTCATCACGTCCTCATCACGTCATCATGTTGTCTAGAAGTACTCCCCTTCGAAAGAAAAATAATGGTAATCGTATTTTTGCATGGATTAGATTAATGTCATCATCTTTTCTCCAACACTAGAAGGCTAATGAAAATTGCAAAGAGATAGCCCAATTCTTTTTTTGGTGCTCAATTCTTTTTTTGGTTTCTTACAAATTGACTATTTTGCAGCGACTGCTGCAACCAAAATACCTTCGGAGATAAGCTAGGTGATTAGACCATGATTCACTTTTTTCTGTTGTTTTTTTCCCTTTGTTTCGTGCCCGATTAAGACGGCTCTGAGAAATATTAGCTAGTATTTTTATTTCCTCAGGCTGGCAGATAAAATGGGTTTCCAAAAAACTAGTGTCCTTGGATTAATTCTTGGAGCTATGTTTTCTTAACCACTTTTAATTTTAAGTTGAGATATTACAGTTTATTACCCAATTTGTATATGAAAAAATAACATACGAGTTACACGAATTACCGTGTAACTCGAGTTACCGTATAATATACGAGTTACCCAGCTCAAGTTGGGTTTTTTACAACTGGCTTGTAATTTATCTTAACTCTATTTTTGACCATGTCTGTATCTAGATATTCTGTCAAATTCTGTTGGTGGGTGGTGGTGGCAAAGGCTTGCATATAAAAATAGGCTGGTAGTTTTTACAGCTTAGACACTTTTTATTTTCCGAAAATGAAGACTATACGAGTTTACTGCTACAGTGGTCCTACTACTTTCGGTAATACTGATGCAAGATCCCTTTTCAAACTAAAAACTGTAATGACAAATGATTACTTACAAAAAAAAAGAATTTTTATAGGACTGTGGAAGTCTTCTCCAATATAGCTGCATTTTGACCCTTCTTCCTGATCCTTAGATATATCACCAGGCTATATCCAAAACTTCACTGATTTCGTTTTTATCTTCTTTTTTTATATATTTATCCCTAGGAAATGATTCATTGTTGGAGAAAATATTTGAAGAATTTGAAGCGCAATGGTATATATATATATATATATATATATATCATTAAGAAATTCTTACTATATTTAGCCTTTACTAGGTTGCAATCACAGTAGAGAGAGTATAATACAGTGGTTGCAACTGGCGCTGCAACCATGAATGCTGGAAGAGAAACCCTGCTTGCGTGTCCTCGTAGTGACGTTGGGATGGAACCTTCCACGAGTTTTCCTAGCCTTAACCGTGTTA
Source organism: Artemia sp. Qi Xiang Cuo (assembly GCF_049724085.1). Classification (NCBI taxonomy): domain Eukaryota; kingdom Metazoa; phylum Arthropoda; class Branchiopoda; order Anostraca; family Artemiidae; genus Artemia; species Artemia sp. Qi Xiang Cuo. Next base: position 35,028,256 of record NC_142796.1, read on the forward strand.
CGAAACAGCGCTCGAGGTTGATTTCGAGGAGTTGTGCCCCTTAAGGAAATTACAGCATTGCAAACGACACAGCGTTCCGCTGGATTTCTTATTAATTGATATTTCTAGGTTTTGTGTGTCTTAATGGGCTTTTTAGGCTGAATAACCTCTTCTATGTTAGCTATTTTATCTGTTTTGGGTTGCCTATCCATTATAAAACAGCATTTGAAGACGCGAATATGTAACAGTTAAGAGGTAATATGCTTGAGATTAATTGTGCAGGATATTTTTGCAATGTATTTGAAATGCAGCATATTTTCTTCAAACAAACTGGCGCGTGATATTTCCCTATATTATAGCGCTTTACTAAAGCACAAAACCGACATAACAAAACAGTTGAAAATGAGTAAACTCTTAAGTGGCCTGCAGAAAATAAAAGAATAATTTATGAGGCTCCCAATGGTTTTTTTACCAACCTTAAAATCAATAACTTTTACGACACGATTTTAACTCTCCAAAAGTAACTCATTTTTACATGCAGTAATTCAAAGAAAATATGCTGCATTTCAATGATTTTTACAAGTATAGGGGAATATCACGAGCCTGTTTGTTTGAAATAGTTTTTCACAAATATGTTGCATAAACCGCGAAGCAGTAATTTTTCTCGTTTCCAAGTTTCAATTTTGCTCTTTATTTTCATAGGAAAAACTTAATTTTTTCTAACTAATTTTTGTAAGTTTTTTAGATTCTTAAAATAGTTACAATAAGCCTTAAATGTTTTTCCCAACTGAGGCATAGAAACCAACGAAAATAAAATGAATTTTTGCTAAAATAGGGCATCAAATATATGTTTGACATCACATCTCTCTAATATATGTTTGACATCACATCTCTCTAATACTTATACTCTGCCTTAAAAAATCTTGGATGTGTCATAAAAAAAAGTCTATGGGGCATTTATCCTTGGTATCTTTGAGGAGTTGCAAACGAAAGTTCAATTATCTGTGAATTTATTAAAAGAATTTAAGATGTGTAGTTAAAATAATTTACAAAAATTAGTGTTTTAATTATTTTTGTTACTTTGACTTTAATATTTTAGGAGAAATGACCATTAGAAATGATTCGGCGCTTGAATGAGAATTTGCATTTTGGAAAATAAAATGCTCTATCCTTGATTCAAAACTCCGTTACCAAAGCTACATGGCAGAGCTGTTACCACTGCTCTAAAGCGTCTTTTAAATACTTTCTTTATACCGTTTGGTTTTTCAAGTGACACCTTTATTACATGCTAGAATTTTAAGACCATAAGATAACATAGGCGTCGAAATTGTATCAATACTCGATACGGCTTTTTAATACTCTTTTCCACTATAAATCTATGAAAAGCACGCTTAAATGATCAATGGATTTTAATTGAGCCTTTAAACATCTCTCTGCAATGCTCCTACCAGCTAGTTCTATTGGTTATAGTTGATGAGAGGGGGGTCCCTTTCCTCCCTAGTTTTGTCCAAGCCTAGATTTTGAAAAAAACCTTTTTTGGGGTCTTTTCTTTGAAATGGCCCTGTTTAGGTATTTTCATTTTAGAAAAATGCGAAAAAACCCAAGTGCACTTGGAAATTGTTTGGATATCAAAATTAGCTTTTAAATGTGCCCTTAAGCAGCTATTTATCATGTTGCATTAGCTTTCTAGCTCTGCTTGTCAGTAAACGATTTGTTAGGGGGGGGGGGATTTTAAATAGACGGGATTGTAAACCTTAGAATTACGGTTTTAAACCATGGAGATTATCACAATATCCAACCTTTCCATTCTGTAAATGGCACCCAACTCGCATTTTTAGGGTGCCATACGGTGCTTTACGATGGCATTATCAAGTCGAATTTATGAAACTCAATTAGATATAAAAATTGATTTTAAATGACCTCTTAAACAGCTTACTTTGATGTTCCAGTACACTATTAGCGACGAAGAAAAAGAAAACAGTTGAAAAAAGATATCAGTGCTACCATGATGCAAAAAAATGATTTTCCCAGTTGTTCGAAGTGGGGGCCTGGGGGGATGTTAGTTTGCTGTAGAAAGTTTTCGACAACGACAGTTCCAATTGAGTGCTTTTCATTTTGCTCTGACGCCATTTTCGAGGGCATTCAGGCTCTTTTTTTTAAATCCCTCCGCAAGGGTTTTCGATATAATATTTTGCCATTATAATTAATCGAAATAATAGCTATCGTTACTGGTTTAATTACAAATGGAAAGTTTTTTTTTCACTAGACTGTTTTTTAATGCATCTTAAACTTTATTAAACTTGCTATAGGCCGTGGCTTTCTTTACTAGGTTGCAGTTATCGCCGCAACCAGGATAATTTTAAAATGTTTAAACAATGATAAATTTGTGGGGAATGGAAATAAGTTTGTAACCCCTTTGTTTAATATTAATTAAAAGAAATTTTTCCATAAAATAAGTTCTTCAAATAAAAGTAAAGAACTCTATTAAACCAAAAATGAACAAAAATAAAATCAAATAATCTACCAAGCTCGAAACTACCACAAATCAGCATCGATAAATAAATGAAACCCAAAACGAACAGAAATTACTATAAATAACCGAGTCAAACTCAAAACAAGCAGAAATTAACATAAGTTGGGCGCAAAACCCTTATGCCTTCCCAAGGCCAGAACAAAATTTGGACTTCACTGAAAAAAATACAAATGAATGTACACTGTCAGTTTAATATACATATACTGAGATTTAGTAAAAAAATGTTAAAATTATTTTATTTATTGAAGTTATAAAAGTAAAAACATTTATATTTTTTTCAGTAAAGTGCAAATTTTGTTCTGGCATTGGGAAGGCATGGGAGGTTTTGCTTTGGAAGGCATAGGGTAAATCTTTTTCGTTTTTTAAGATTTTATAGTTTAGCCTACTATGTGTATGCTGGTGAAAATTTTTAAGCAATTTTTAGTAACATACGCCCTTTTAAAAATCCAGACGCAAATAGTACTGATTAACTTAGTTTCATACCTCCCCCAGTTGGTCTACCGTAGGAAACGGGACACCAGTTGCAAAAAAATCCGTCATCCCTCCCAGTTAAATTGGGCGCCAACAAGCTATTCTTACACTTACACTACTTTTGATTTAGTTAAATTTTAAGAGCAGAAGTAGCCTCGAAAGTTTGAACATAATACCCTCAGGCGTTCTTGGGATACTGCTGAAATGCCTCATTGTGAATTAGTATTATCACGGTGCATTTTTATTTAATCTTAAGGCAAATTTTTGGTTTTAATCATAATGAGCCAATAGGAAGGTGGGAGTGGAAGGGGGATTAGTTGCCCTCCAATCACTTTCGACAATTAAAAAAGGCATCAACCCTTTCTATTTTCAATGGAATGAGCCCCTTTCGAAGTTCTCAAGATAACTCCTTCGATACGAAGTGCCCTGATCTAAACAACAACAACAACAAAAAATATTACTTATCCCTTTCGATTATTAAACAGGGCACTAGCCCTTTGAATTTCAAATCACATGAGCCCTTTTCTGAAGTTTCTATGACAATACTTTCTATAAAAACATTAAATGTCCCCAAGAAATAACTTAAACCCCTTGCCCTGAGGGGTTTGGTGGAATGTCCTCCACAAAAACATAGTTCCTATATGTAAATTAACTACGCTGAACAAAATGGCTATCTCAAAATTTTTATTGGATGTGTTTGGGGGAATGATAGGCGTGGGGGGCTAGTTGCCCTCCAATTATTTTCGACTATTAAAAAGGGCCCTAGCCCGTTGAATTTCCAATCGAATGAGCTCATTTTTAAGTTTTTACAACAACGCCTTCTATAAAAACCCTATATGCCACCTGGGCATAACTTAAAACCCTTGAGTGTCCTCCTCAAAAACATATTTTCTATTTGGAAATCAACCGCGCTGAACGAAATGGCTATCTCAAAATTTTGATTGGATGTGTTGGGGTGACTGATGGACGTGGGGGGGGGCGAGTTGCCCTCCAATCACTTTCAACTATTAAAAAAGGCACTAGCCCTTTGCAATTCCAATCAAATGAGCCCCTTTTGAAGTTTCTATGGGAACGCCTTCTATAAAAACCTTTAAAAGGGATATAACTTAAAACCCTTGCCCTGAGGGTTGTTGGGGAGTGTCCTCCTCAAAAAGGTATTTTCTATCAAGAAATCAACTACGCTGAACAAAATGGCTATCTCAAAATTTTAATTGGATGCGTTCGGGTGAATGATGGGCATCGGGGAGGGGCTAGTTCCCTCCAATCACTTTCGACTATTAATAATGGAACTAGCCATTTGAATTTCTAATCGAATGACCTGTTTTGAAGTTTTTACGACAACGCCTTCTGTAAAAACCTTATATGCCCAAGGGCAAAACTTAAAATCCTTACCCTGAGGGCTGTGGCGGAGTGACCTCCCTAAAAACATATTTTCCATAGTGAAATCAACTACGATGAACAAAATGGATATCTAAAAATTTTGATTGGATGTATTTGGTGGAATGATGGGCATGGGGGGGGGACTAGGTGCCCTCCAATCACTTTCGACTATTAAAAGGGTACTAACCCTTTGAATTTCCAATCGAATGAGCCTGTTTTGAAGTTTCTACGACAACGCCTTCTATCAAAACCTTATATGCACCCAGGGCATATCTTAAAACCCTTGCCCTGAGGGTTGTGGGGAAGTGTCCTCCTCAACAACATATTTTCTATTTGTAAATCAACTACGCTGAACAAAATGGCTATCTCAAAATTTTGATTGAATGTGTTTGGGGGAATGATGGGCGTGGGGGGGGGGGGGGGCTAGTTGCACTCCAATCACTTTCGACTGTTAAAAGGGGCACTAGACCGTTGAATTTCCAATCGAATGAGCTGTTTTTGAAGTTTCTACAACAACGCCTTCTATCAAAACCTTATATGCCCCCAGGGCATATCTTAAAACCCTTGTCCTGAGGGTTGTGGGGAAGTGTCCTCCTCAAAACATATTTTCTATCTGTAAATCAACTACGCTGAACAAAATGGCCATCTCAAAATTTTGATTGAATGTGTTTGGGGGAATGGTGGGCGTGGGAGGGGGGCTAGTTGCCCTCCAATCACTTTCGACTATTAAAAAGGGTACTAGGCCGTTGAATTTCCAATCGAATGAGCTTTTTTTGAAGTTTCTCCGACATCGCCTTCTATAAAAACATTATATGCCCCCTGGGCATTACTTAAAACCCTGGTAAACCCTAGTAAAAAACTAGCCCTTTGAATTTCCAATCGAATGACCTGTTTTGAAGTTTTTACGAGCACGCCTTCTATAAAAACCTTATATGCCCAAAGGGTATAACTTAAAACCCTTGTCCTGAGGGTTGTGGGGGAGTGTCCTCCTCAAAAACATATTTCTATCTGGAAATCAACTACGCTGAACAAAATGGCTATCTCTAAATTTGGATTGGATGTATTTGGGGGAATGATGGGCGTGGCAGGGGGGCTAGTTGCCCTCCAATCACATTCAACCATTGAAAAGGGTACTAGCCCTTTTAATTTCCAATCGAATGAGCCTGTTTTGAAGTTTCTACGACAACGCCTTCTATAAAAAACCTTATATGCCCCCAGGGCATAACTTAAAGCCCTTGCCCTGAGAGTTTTGGGGGAGTGTCCTCCTCAAAAACATATTTTCTATCTGGAAATCAACTACGCTGAACAAAATGGCTATCTCAAAATTTTTATTGGACGTGTTTGGGGGAATGATGGGCGTGGGGGGGGATAGTTGCCCTCCAATTACTTTCGACTATTTAAAAGGGCACTAGCCACTCCAATTTCCAATCGAGTGAGTCTATTTCGAAGTTTCTACGACGACTCCTTCGATACGAAGTGCCCGTGTATGGAGAAAAAACAAAACAAAAAACAACACATTGTGTCCACATAGTTCTTACTTAGGCAGCGCTAGCACGCTGCTTATGAAAAGGTGGGCGTGAGAGGGGGGTTAGTTACCGTCCAATCACTTTCAACTATTAAAAAGGGCACTAGCCTTTTGAATTTCCAATCAGATGAGCCTTTTTTTAAGTTTCTATGAAAACGCCTTCTATAAAAACCTTATATGCCCCCAGGCCATAACTTAAAACCCTTGCCCCGAGGGTTGTGGGGGAGTGTCCTCCTCAAAAATATATTTTCTATCTGGAAAACAACTACGCTGAACAAAATCGCTATATCAAATTTTTGCTTGTATGTGTTGGGGGGAATGTGGGGGGTGGGGGGGGGGGGCTAGTTGCCCTCCAATGACTTTCGACTATTAAAAAGGGCACTAGCCTTTTGAATTTCCGATCGAATGAGCCTTTTTTGAAGTTTCTATGACAACGCCTTCTATAAAAACCTTATATGCCCCCAGGGCATAAGTTAAATCCCTTCCTCGGAGGGTTGTGGGGGAGTGTCCTCCTCAAAAAGATATTTTCTATGTGAAAATAAACTACACTGAATAAAATGGCTCTCTCCCAATTTTTAGTGGCTGTATTGGGGGGATTTATGGGCGTGGGGGGGGGGGGCTAGTTGCCTGCCAATGACTTTTAATCATTAAAAAGGGTACTATTCCTTTGAGTTTATTATGGAATAAGCTTGTTTTGAAGTTTCTACGACAATACTTTCTATAAAGAACCTTACATGCCCCCAGGGCATAACTTAAAACCCTTGCCCCGAGGGTTGTGTCCTTCTCAAAAAGATATTTTCTATCTGGAAATCAACTACGCTGAACAAAATGGCTATCTCAAAATTTTGATTGGATGTGTTTGGGGGAATGATGGGCGTGGGGGGGGGGGGCTATTGTCCCTCCAATCACTTTCGACTATTAAAAAGGGCACTAGCCACTTCAATTAGCAATCGAATAAGCCCTTTTCGAACTTTCTACGACAACTCCTTCGATACGAAGTGCCTGGGTATGGAGAAAAAAAACAAAAAACAACACATTGTGCCCACATCGTTCTTTACTTAGGCAGCGCTAGCGCGCTGCCTATGATTGTGTAGGATCTATTTTCTAGTCTTGACAAAAGTTAATTCAGCAAGCATATTCTCTAACTAAGAGATCGCTATCAGCAAATCTTAGGGTTTACCAAGTAAGTTAACCCTTTGAAAAATTGTTTAGAAACACATTTACGGGATCGTGAATTCTTCAATTAACTGGGTTTCCGGAGCTGTATATATCAGATTTTAACAAACTAAATAGTAAAACTGCGATTCGACTAAAATACAAAATTTTCATCTATAAAATTCAAATTAATGGTTTAAAATTAATTGCCATATATTCGAAATTATTTTTCACAGTAAAATATCTTGGAGCTAGAAACAAATCAGTCTAAATAGGACTTTAAAACTCAAAAACGATTAAAAATTTTGCCATTACATTTTGCCTTTCTATCTTCCCATTTTAAACAATTCAAGATCGAAGTTTTATAAGATTTTCAGTCTCTGTCTGTGGGAACTATTTTAATTATGCACTTAATTGGCATTGATGTTGAGGGAAAAGGGTTTATATTATCGAGGATCCAAGAATAAAATAAACATTCATTCATTGATACCATTAAATAAAAAAAAATAGTTTTCCAAATTAAAGTATAAAGCAACACTATTATTTTAAAAATCCCAAGGATGTTTCTCTACCAGATATGATAAAGCAACGTTAATCGAAATACAAACAAGAATTAATTTGAAACTATTCGGGAAAACTCCATAAATACCAAAAACTCCTAAAACCACCTCCAAAAATACCTAACCACCCTTGAAAACCCTTTGAATTTTAAAGATTCGTGTTTACAATTCTTGTTGTTTGATAATTTATAAATTTAGAGTCAAAATGAAACAAATTACAAAAGCTGTTAAAACTTTTGATTAAGACAATGATGAAGTTGAGAATTTTTTATTTACGAAGTTCCGAATGTTTTGGCTTCTCTGCCGTAAGGCTTTATCAACACGACAAAAGAGAAAAAAAATGAAATTAGAATAAACATTTTAACAAATGCTAGAAAACAATATCTTATTTTGTTATTATATCAGACGCAACGCTGTAGCGTTGCCTATAGTAAAGGCCATACGGCTCCAATGTTTTATTATTATTTTTTTATTTTTTTTCCCCCAGAGGCACTTCATATGGAAGGGGTCGTCGTAAAAGCTTCAAAGGGGGCTCATTCGATTGGAAATCAGGAGTTTTAGTGCCCTTTTTAATAGTCGAAATTGATTGGAGGGCAACTAGGCCCCCCCGCCACCCCCATCATTACCCCAAACACAACCAAACCAAATTTGAGATAGCCATTTTGTTCAGCGTAGTTGATTTCCAGATAGAAAATATATTTTTGAGGAGGATACTCCCCCACAACCCTCAGGGCAAGGGTTTTAAGTTATGCCCTGGGGGCATATAAGGTTTTATAGAAAGGGTTGTTGTAGAAACTTCAAAACAGGCTCATTCGATTGGAAATTAAAGAGCTAGTGGCATTTTTAATAGTCGAAAGTGATTGGAGTGTAACTAGCCCTCCTCCCCTCTCACGCCCATCATTTCCCCAAATACATACACTCGAAATTTTCAGATAACCATTTTGTTCTGCATAGTTGATTTCTAGATAGCAAATATATTTTTGGGGAGGCAACTCCCCCAACTACATCAAATAAAGTCGGTAGATTTATGCACTGGGGGCAAATAAGTTATTTATAGAAAGTGTCGTCGTAGAAACTTCAAAACAGGCTCATTCGATTGGAAATTAAAGAGCTATTGCCCTTTTTAATAGTTAACAGTGATTGGAGTGTAACTAGCCCTCCTCCCCCCCCCCACCCCCCTCATTTCCCCTAACACATCCCAACAAAATTTTCAGATAACCATTTTGTTCAGCATAGTTAATTTCAAGATAGAAACTTGTTTTTGAGGAGGACACTCCCCCACAGCCATCAGGGTAAGGGTTGTAATTTATGTCCTGAGGTCATATAAGGTTTATATAGAAGGTGTTGTCGTAGAAACTTCAAAACAGGCTCATTCGATTTAAAATTAAAGGGCTAGTGCCCTTTTTAATAGTCGAAAGTGATTGGAGTGCAGATAGCCCCCCCCCACGCCCATCGTTTCCCCAAACACATCCAATCAAAATTTTGAGATAGCTATTTTGTGATAGAAAATATGTTTTCGAGGAGGACAATCCCCTACAACCCTCAGGGCAAGGGTTTTAAGTTATGCCCTGGGGGCATATAAGGTTTTTATAGAAGGGGGTGTCGTAGAAACTTCAAAAAAGGTTCATTCGACTGAAAATTCCGAGGGCTAGTGCCCTTTGTAATAGTCGAAAGTGATTTGAGGGCAACTAACCTCCCTCTCACGCCCACCTTTTTCCCAAACACATCCAATCAAAATTTTAAGACAGCCATTTTATTAAACGTAGTTTTAAGTTATGGAAATTTGGTCTTTTAGGATTACAACTCCCCCACAGCCCTCAGGGCAAGGGTTGTAATTTAAGGTTTCTCCGAATCATTCATATTATTTCTTATTGAAGGATGCTCGTATAGACTTTAGAGAGGGCTCATTTGATTGAAAATTGAAAGTTCTTGTTCACTTTTTAAGAGTCAAAAGAGATTGAAGTGCAACTAACCCCTCTCCCTCCTCCACGCCTTAAATGCATCAGATAAAAATTTTGAGATAGAAATTTTGTTAAAATAATTCAAAGTTCTGATAACAAAAACTCCGGTGTCGACACAGCCCACCTCTAAGGGAAGGGGTTTTGTATGGGAAGAACACATAGGAAATCTATTATAATTATCCAGTTATAAGGTTAAAATACATACTCTGTGACAGATGCAAAATTGCTTTGGCACACAAATTCCTATTAAGGTTAATTCCAAACAGTCGTGATCCCTTTGTGTCAGCAAGTGAAATGGTCTAAACCCTCTTACTGGTGCTATTTTTTCAATCCATTCATTGTTGTCAATTGCTGGCCACATGTTGTTTAATCTATCTATTTTTCATATATTATGTTTTTATTCAGTAGTTTGTCATATAGAATTTGATAATCGCCTCAATTAATATGCATCGTAAGTTCTTGTTTCATTTTTTAAATTTCATAATGACCGTAAATTAAGCAACCCCCCCATGCAAAAAGAAATTGAGACTTTTTGCAATCAAAAATGAACAAAAATTAATTAAAAAAAAATTTCCGAAAAATAAGTTTTTCAAGGAAAAGAAAAGAAAAAGCCATTTTAAACTTAAGCTCAGGAGATACAAATACCTGTTAAAATTCAAACTCAAAACGACCAGAAATTACTATTAAAGAACAAATGAGACCCAAGACGAACAAAAATTAAATAAACAATCATAGCAAAAAACATACAACAAGTAATAATATAAATGAATAAATAGATCTTAAAGCGAGTAATACTTAGATTGAATATGAAAATCAAGCTTAAAACTAAGAAAAATAGTTTCCTATTAAAGTATAAACGAAACTTAAAACAAACAGAAATTAAATAAACAATCAATGCGAACAAACATACAGTATATATTAATGTAAATGAATAAATAAATCTTAAAACGAGTGAAACTTAAATTGAATATGCAAATCAAGTTTGAATCGAATAACAATAACTACAAACAAGAGTTTGGGTATCGCTTCACTGCAGAAGCCTAAAACCTACTGCGTCATTATTGCTATATACCAAATGTCTAGGTTGTCCTGTATCCTACCTTAAACAGAACTAGGTAAAATAAGATATTTATTTCAAGAAATCACTACCACAAGCTCCGAAGGGGCGAATTCGTATTTAAGTGTAAAAAAAAAAAAATAAGCACGATAAAAACATCAAAAAAGGATAATAGATTGATTGATGAATAGGTGTGTGCGTTAGTAGTTTAGATAAACAGAACAAAGCATGCAAGGGGCAGAATATCCTAAGCCTCACAGTCAAAGTATATCAAATAAGAACCTACAAGCCAATCAAAGTATATTTAATTGTTTGGATGTAAAAACTATTTTGACAGAAGAGATACAGAATTTCAAATCTCTAAGAAGAAAAGGTTGGCTAGAATTGGAACAACTTGAAATTTACGATTTATCTGAAGAATAATTAGAAACGTAAATCCAACAAAAGAAAAGCTCCAGAGTGTTTTGCCTAAAACTTTTACAGTCAAACCCATTTCTAGATCAGGGGTGGATCCAGGATTTTTTTAGGGGGGGGGGAGATGGGGGCGCAAAATAGGTTGATCCGATAAATGTGCGTTAGGAGCAAGTTTAATTAACGCAAACTTTTGTTAATTAAGTAAATTACACTACTTTAGACTACGTTAGGGGGTGCCCCCCTCGTCTTCTGGATCCGCCACTGTTCTAGATTGCTAACTGTTTCTTTCTGATTAACAGATAATATTAGAAAGAGGATAATAGTTTAATTTTTAATTTCAACTTTCCTTTTAACGTAAATCATGTTTAATATTCTATTGTGACAAACTTGGAAACATTAATTAATTCTTTTTTTTTGCTTGTTTTTTTTTAACTGAAAGTAAGGAACGACGTTAAAACTTAAAACGAACAGAAATTATTTCGTATATGAAAGGGGCTGTCCCCTCCTCAACGCCTCGCTCTTTATGCTAAGGTTTTTTATTGTTTAAAAAAATAGGGTTGTGAGAAAGTCAAACTTTAGCGTAAAGAGCGAGGCGTTGAGGAGGGGACAACCCCTTTCATATACGGAATAATTTCTGTTCGTTTAAGTTTTAACGTCGTTCCATACTTTCAGTTAAAAAAAACTTGTTTTTTGTATTTAATTTTTGAACGTTTTTGAATTAATGCAGGTTTTGATTTTGGCTCGCCGTACATGAATAATCAAAGCAAACTTTGTATATTAATTTTACTTTTATTTGGTTAAATGGCTTTCTCGAAACTTGTTTAATTTTATTTACGAACGTTTTTATTAGTAATAAATATACGTAATTTACGAATTAACTTACGTAACGAACTTCTATATTCATATATTTTTAATACGTATATTTGGGGGTTCGCCCCCTAGTCAATACCTTGCTATTTCAGCTAAAATTCGAATTTTGTTCCAATTCTTTAAAAATTACCGCTTAATCACAAAGGCTAATTAGAATAATTAGAATAAATTAGAAAGTTAATTAGAATAAATAGCTCTTATGAAAGTATTAAAAAATCTTTGGCTTAAAGAGCGAGGTATTGACTAGGGGGTGAACCCAATCATATACGTAATATTTCTGTTCTTTTTAAGTTTTGATGTTGCTGCTTACTTTCAGTTGAAAAACTTTTTTTTTATTTAATTTCTGATCTTTTTTTTAAATAATGCTGGGAAATCCGGCGTCCCCTTCATAGCAATGTCCCGTCCCCCATGAAAACTTCCTTCATGGAAAGATCCTCCCATATAACCCCCGACCCACCCCCACTACCAAAAAAATCACCCCTGAAAACGTCTGTATACTTCCCAAAAACCAATACTACATGTTAAAGGTGGGTGAAGTTCTTAACTTTCCGTCCTCCCCCCGGGGACTTGGGGAGATTAAGTCATACTAAAAGACATAGTTATCATATTTTGGACCATGATGAACAAAATGGCTATCTTAAAAATTTTGATCGGGTGACTTTGGGAAATAAATGAGCGTGGAAGGGGGCCTAGTTACCCTCCATTTTTTTGGTCACTTAAAAAGGGAACTAGAACTTTTAATTTCCGTTCCAATGAGCCCTCTCACGATATTCTAGGACCACTGGGTCGATACGATCTTCCCTGGGAAAAAAAAACAAAAACTTGACTAAACTTGATGAAACTTATATATTTGAAATCAGCATTAAAATATAATTCTTTTGATGTATCTATTGATATCAAAATCCCGTTTTCTCGAGTTTCGGTTACCATTGAGCCGGGTCGCTCTTTACTTACAGTTCGTTACCACGAACTGTTTGATTAAGGTATAAAGTATTTATGTGTGTCAGTTTTAGCCAAATAAAGATGATAAAATAAAGAAAATAATCTCTAGTTAAATATAAAAGACGGTTTAATGTTACTTAGCGTCTTCAGCTTCCAGACTAATTTTCTCTTCACCTTTTAAAATTTCTGAAACCACACCGGCTAATCATGAAAAAATCGTAGAGAAGGAAGGATGATAATAACAGCCAGTGAAAAATCGAAGAAAACAATACAAGTATTTCGGTCGAAACCTCCGCTTGACCGTCTTCAGTGCAAAATAATAGAAAAACAAAAAAGTCCAAAGAAAAATAGGTACTTGGGCATTATATGGGCATTTCTAAAAAGTCAAGTTTGATTAATGCAAATGAAATAAAATAGGATGAATATACTCGTATAATAATTTATAAACAAAATTGGGCTCTATATTTGCACATTGAGGGGGGGGGGGGTAAAGCATTGCATATATTAAATACGTAACCTAACGTAACCCAGACACCTCCCCCCCCTAAACCCCAAACCACGCTATGCATTCTGTTACTTTACAGCGGTGTCTTGAATTAACCCGTCAAAAACGGATTTTTCGTGACTGGTTTCCTTGTAAGTGCCCATATAATTTCCAAGTACCGGAAAATATAAAATCCAAACCTTAAAAGAAACACTAAAACTAAAATAGGAAAGACCAAGCACTGATGAAAGGGGTAACTGAATAAAAAATACAATACTGAACGGCATTTCAAGCTTTCATTTTATGCAAAGTGTTTTTAAAGGCTAATCGCTTAACAGGTATGGTATTATCAGAGATTGTATTAAGTTGCGAAATTCCTACTTTAGTTTCAGTGTTTGTTTTAAGGTTCTGCTTTTACATCATCCTTTGGAATTTTGTCTGTACTTTTTATTATTCTGCACTGAAGACGGTCAAGCATAGGTCTCGACCGAAATATTTGCATAGTTATCTTCTATTTTTCTCTGGATATTATTATCCTCCTTTCTCTCCCTTTTACGGTTTCGTTTTTTCCACTTTTATCGGTGCTTTTTTTTATTATTGTTTCACAAGAATTTGGTTACCATAACAAGATTCGATTCAACCCCAGGCTCATGCAGATTTATTTTCTGGGGGGCGCATCGTAAATTTTCTGAGCCGTATCTGTCCCACTCATTGAATTACTAGTTTTGTTCAGTCTGTAAAAGTAATATTCGTCTGAAACAAACATAAAATCTCCCTGCTTTTAATTTAGTCTAGTTGTTCCTCCAACTGGATTATTCAGAGTCGTAAATAGAACACTACTAATGAAATATAGGTCTGTTACTTCAGATTTTGTAATTAACTCTAAAATTCAGTAGTTATTTGTCTCTACCCAAGAACTACAATTTATCAGGTGTCAAGAATTTGGAGATTAATGAAGGAAGAGTAAATAATGAAGTTAGCTTGTGTGGTTGACAGTTGTGTATAAGCAACCACTGTTGTAATTTCCTCCTCTTCTGTCTCTTGATTAAGGGGAGTCTTTGATTGTTGTGTCAACCTAGGTCATCCATCACTTCATACCATTTGTTAAATAGGAGGCTTGATCCAGCTGCAGGAAAGGTGTTTGGAATGATAAACATAAGATAGAAAGACATTTCAACGACTGTTATGAGTGATAATAAGGTTTTTGTGCGTAACATGTCCCATTTTCATATTATAAGGAAAAAAAGCTTTAAAATTATTATTGTACGAAAATGAACCCTTTGTCAAATATATCATGTCCTTGTTGCTTTTTGTAAAGGTATACTAGAAGGCTACTAGAACTTTATCGAATTTTATTTATTTGCATAGCTATAACCCTCTTAAGAGTATTTTTGCATTTTCAAACCTAATGACAGTCAAGGCCGTATCCAGGGGGGGGGGGATACTGGGTGTGAAAACCTCAAAAATTTGTCCTCAAAGCTCGTGAAAACTGTGCAAAATGCAAATAAGCAAATTATTAATGCGTTTTTAAAAGTTTTTTGTAAAAAGACCCAACAAATCACCCCCTCTCCCCGAAAAAATTCCTGGATACGCCCTAGCTGAAAATAGGAGTTGACCTATTAAATAAAAAAGAATTGCATATTTTCCTGCTATAAACTAAATAATATACATTTCAGCCCGGGACCATTCAAAAGAAAACTGAACACCATGAAACGCTTCCCACAGTGTCGTGAGTAGGTGAGGGGACCGCCTCAGAGAAATTTTAAAGGCGATTGTATTAGTCATTGGATAGCTCACATAAAAATTTTAGGGGATCTTTTATGTGCTTATTAAATAAAATAAAAGTTTTTTTCAAATGAAAGTAAAGAGCTATATTATAGCTTAAAATGAACAAAAATCATACTGGATATGAAGGGGCTGTCCCTGCTCAATCCTCCTTCTCTCCTCTTTGAATTAAAGTTTCATGGGTCAAGGCTGAAAGTATTTATAAGTACAATAGACCTGAAACCAAATAACTTTGCAAACATTTGAAATGGAAAATGTATTGAAATGAAAGCTCCTCCATTCTTTAGATTGTGTCTAAAATACTTTTTATTGCATTTCAATTGCCCTTGTGCTTGAGCGGTCGTTTCTAAAGCATGGGGTAAAATAGTTAAACTTCAATGTAAAGAGCAGTGGTCAACCCCTCTAATATACAAAATGATTTCTGTGCAATTTGTTTTTTAATGTCACTTCTTACTTTTATTTGAAAAAGAAGACTGTTCTTTGAATTCTTTTCGTTTTAATACTATGACCAGGGTTCTCAGAGTTGAATCATCTCGGAATTTTAAATTTTTTCTCCCTTTTTGAGGCAAAACACTTGTTTTGTGCCACAAAACGGCAGAAAATTCCACTCTGATGTGGCACAATCTTTTTGGGTGCTTATAAAGTCCATTAGAGGTTTAAATTTCCGTTTAAACGAGCTGTCTATCGGTTTTCTTGGACCATTTGTTTGATAGGATCCCCACTAAAGAAAGAAAAAAAAAAAAAAAAAAAAAAAAAAAAAAAAAAACGGCATCAATCTTCTCTGATATCGGATCTCCAGTTTCAGTGTGCAGTCATGATCGTAGTGATAGACATAACCTAGTAAAGATCAAACCTCGGCCCGTACTAACCAAACGTTAATAAATGTGTTTTTTAAACTGTCTGGTGAGAAAAAAAATGCAGTTTGCAGCTGATCCAGGAATAGTAGCTATTCTTTCGATTGATCTTGATATCATATGTTTTTTTGAAAACAAATTTGCACAATTTTTTAAAGAGAGCCAGAAACATGACCCTCGCTGCTATTGAGCTGCTATTTTAGCTGCTATCTGTATCATCAATCACACATAAAAATTGTTGTAAAGTGGTTATATTTTCAAGTATGTGGTGAAAATCACGATATTTTAGTCTTGATGGCAACTGATGTTTTGAGCTTCAGTTCAAAACAAAATCTTGGTTGACGATACGTCCTAATAAATGCAAACATACCTGAAAGTTGTGTTTTTTCAGTCTTGCAGTACCACCCCCCCTCCATCACAGAATAATTAAGGGGTTTAGGCCTGATTGAGGTACCTAATTTCTGACTGGCTTATATTTTTTTAATATCGAAAGTACTAGAACCAACTTTGGTCGGCTCTCTGTGTCTACTCTGCTAAAAAATTATTCAAACTCCCCATTAGTGACAATATGAAGTTCGTAAATCTTGGTGGAACATGAAAAACCACATAGTTTTTTTCATACGGTGTTTGATTCTGCATTTTTTTTTCTGAGTGACTGAGGGGTTTTTTATATACCTAAATCAATCAAATTTCTTCCGAATTTAACAAAAACTCATCGTTAGATTGCACTAACGTATTTATTACCTTATAGGTGGGGGGGGGGGGGGTTAAGATCTCCCTCATATCCCCCATGGTGCCTAGCATACAAGTACATTTGCTTGTCCCACCAACTGTTCTCTCACCTCTCCTGAAATTGCCTACTTTCCTCCTTTGAACTAGCATCATCTGATTTCGCCTTATTTTCGTCAAAATTCTACAATTAAGAACAATTCCAGCGTTCAAAATTTAACTTAGTGCACTTGAGCGATTGAGACTTGATTGCATTCACCCTTCACTGAAACAACTGAATGCAGCAGTAGAAGTAGCTTGTATGCATAGAATTAGGTCTGGAAGACAATAAGTAAAACCAAATGCAGGATTTGAGTCAGAAGAGGTAGGCTCAGAAGCAACAAATTGTGTACATCTGTGAAATACAGCGCAAACCCCTTTGGCTTCACGATTGAGGAGAGGTAACAATCATTGACAGCTTTTCCACGAAATATTTGTGATCCGAATAAACGTCAGTTCAATTAATAGATGTGGATTACCACGTGTCACATACCATCAGACAAGACAGAACCTGACATCCCATTCAGAATAAAATGAAGAATCGCTCCTACAAATAAAACGACGAGACCGAGGATTTCCGTGGAAGTTTCGGATGATATGCTAATAGAGATCTGTCATTTTGCAAATATTCTCCAAAATCTTCATGGATGTCTGATAGTTTTTGATTGATGACAATGAACTAAGACTTCATGTTGAGGGTGATAAGCAAGCATTTATTGGATCATTTGATCATTCTACTTTATAAAGTATTGAGGCATGCGATAAATCACTGCACAGACCAAATCAAACAGTTCGTGGTAACGAATGTAAGTAAGGAGTTACCCCGCTCAACAGTAAAAACCGAAGTTTTGATGCCAATAGATGCATCAAAAGAATTAGATTTTTATGCTGATTTTAAATGTATAAGTTTCATCAAGTTTATTTCTACCCATCAAAAGTTACAAGCCTGAGAAAATTTGCCTTATTTTCAAAAAAGGGGGAAACCCTCCCTAAAAATTGAGGAATCTTAATGAAAATCACACCATCAGATTTAGCGTATCAGAGAACGCTACTGTAGAGGTTTCAAGCTCCTGTCTGCAAAATGTGGAATTTTGTATTTTTTGCCAGAAGAAAGAGCACGGATGCGTGTTAATTTGTTTTTTTGTTGTTTTTTCCCAAGGGTTGATTGTATCGACCCAGTGGTCCTAGAATGTCGCGAGAGGGCTCATTGGAAAGAAAAAATAAAAGTTTTAGTGCCCTTTTAAAGTGACCAACAAACTGGAGGGCAACTAGGCCCCCTCCCACGCTCATTTTTACCAAAGTCACCAGATCAAATTTTGAGATAGTCATTTTGTCCAGGATAGTCGAAAAATCTAATAACTATGTCTTTGAGGACGACTTAATCCCCCACAGTCCCCGGGGGAAGGGCTGCAAGTTGTGAACTTTGCCCATTGTTTATATGTAGTATTGGTTATCCGGAAGTCTACAGATGTTTTCAGGGGGGATTTTTTCTGGTGGGGAGTCGGGGGGAGAGGGCTACGTGGGAGGATCTTTCCATGGAGGAATTTTTCATGGAGGAAGAGAATTTCCATGAAGGGGATGCTGGATTTCCCAGCATTTTTTAAAAAACAATTAGATATTAGATAAAAAAAAACTATTTTTTCAAGTGAAAGTAAGGAGCAACATTAAACCTTAAAACGAACAGAAATTATGACGTATATGAGCGGTTTCGCCCCTTCGTCAATACCTTGCTCTTTACGCTAAAGCATTTTTAGTAATTTCAAAAGAGCTATTTATTCTAACTAAACGGCTTTTGTGATTTAGGGAGCATTCTTAAAGAATTGTAACAAAATTCGAACTTTAGCGTGAAGAGCCAGGCATTGACGAGGGTGCGAACCGCCTCATATACGTAATAATTTCTGTTCGTTTTAAGTTGTAATGTTGCACCTTACGTCCATTGAAGAACTTTATTTTATTTAATTTTCTTAAAACTCGTTGAAGTAAAGAAAGTGCATATTAAATCGCTTATATTTTTAATTTTGTGCAAACAAAATTTGTTGGCCTAAGTTTTTATTTTCGACTCGCAAATAAGGAAAAGTACCTAACTAAAAAATAGCTGAGAGTGACTTTGACCTGTAATTTTTTTAAATGTTGTCACTGATTTCTGCTTAAATTTCCCAAACTCTTATAAAATCTTGAAGATAATTTTTTCGCTGGGCTTCCCTCAGAATTTCCAGACATTTATGACCTTCCCCAAACTTTTCCTACAGTTATCCTTTTTAGGAGGGTGGCAGAGTAAACTTGGATCCTACCTTGAGAGCAAGTCCCCACCCGCGAATTTATTCTTGTTATTTATTCCTCCCCGCAGCCCTTCTTTATATCAAGACTATTGACGGCTTCTCAAGAAATAAACACTTTATTGACGCCATAAAAATTTAGATTTCAGGGATTGACCTACAATTACTGACTTTGACAAAGAGTTGAATTAATCCAAACACAATTTAATGGTTGATATACTTAATAATAATAATAAAAAAAAAATACCGCCCTGATTTAACAGTTGATGTGCCTAAAAGGAATTTGCATAGGAACTTTTATGAGCATAGTTTCTTATTAAAAGTGTAATCCCTTAAGAATGCATCCATAGTAGTTGGATGGAGGAGGGATAGATCGGGAGGGTAGGGATCAGCTTGAAGACATAGTATTTGAATCCAACTTTGGTTGCAGAACGAAAAGTGCTATTGTTACTATCATGGCCTCCAAGACGCCTGACTGAGCTATGGTACTATATTATCCTGGGTACCTACCCAACGCAATTTTCTATTTTGAAAGCATCCTGATTCTACTTACTGTTCCATTTTTGATTATAAAGGCTTTATTTTGAACTTTATATAGCTTCTTTATTAGAAATAAGGAAAAATATATCAAAGGGTCAGCATTCTAGGATCTGGAAAGCCTTGAACCCAGGTACCCCCTCTCTCTATTTGATATACATGTCTAGCCCAACTTCAAGTGGAATATTCTTAGTAGCAACACTTAGTCATATTGGAGCACTAGAATTTTTCTCCATGTAAAATCTCCAGAGGCCTCTACAGGATACCTAAATGCCCATTTTCAGCGTACTGGAATCGGGTTAAAGGTCAATATAATGATCCCCTAGGCCTTTCAAAAAAAATAAAAAAATGAAGCTTTGCACCTTTGCCTGTGAATCGTTTTTACATCAATTCTTTTAAATATTTGCCTAGAAATATGCCTCTCAGCATTTTATTTATTTTTTTTTTTTTTATTCACGCGTAATATCAACCAGCTGCAAAAGAGAACCTTGATTTTAGGTGTTCTCCTATGCCAACGATTACCGAACAGACAAGTCCCAGCCCAGCGCAATATGTGTTTACAATTAATGCGCAAGTTCGGGGGGTCCATCCTTTCCTCCGAAAAGCATCATTTACTGCTCTCTCCACCCGCACCGGTCGGTGCTAAGACCCATCATAAGAATTGACTGGTGCCATTCAAATGCAGGACAAGCCGCCATACGAATTCCCTTATTAATTGCTATTATAAAGACAATAACTTATTTAATTTTTATTCTTTATATTTGTTTTAAAACTAATACCCGTTCTACGCATAGAGGCTCTGAACTGATAAAAAAAAGAAAAAGAAAACAACTGAGAATAGCCTATTGGTAAGAAAAAGAAGGAATAAAAAAGAATTAGATGATAGCACTTTTTCAAAAAATTATCTTAAAGAAGTATTTTCAAAGTAATTAATAAAAGGGGTAAATAATACGGGATTAGACCTTACAGTCTCAACCGGCGGTGCTGATCTCCGTTTCTCGGCCCTTCAGCCAGGAAGTGCAATGGGGGGTTGGGGGCCAACCATCCTGTGCTTTCGCACACCCTTACTGTTTACTTTCCCCAGATTTCTCCAGATACCCATTCAGAGATGGGTTGATTCTGGCTGAGCTTATAGTCTCACAACTGACCCTTGTCCGAAAAAAAATAATTGGGTGTAATAGGATTCGAACCCTCACCCTCTCGCATAAAGAATCCTAAATCCAGCGCACCAATCCACTCGGCTAGAACAACTCCAATAACAAGAGTAATTAATAAAAAGAGTAATATTTTAAATAAAAATGATTTACCTAACATTAAAACAATATTGTTCAGAAAGAAAATAGTTTTAGGAATCATGTCTTCTTTCCTAAGCCCTGTTTCTGACGCTTACTGTCCACAGTTTTCCCTACGGAACAATAAACACGGAACAAAATCACATCTAGTGTTGTTTCATTGAATATATTGTAAAATGATCAATCCACATGTCGTCGAAGCTAAAAGATACATTAAACAGGAAGCGAATAACTGAAATATTTCGAGACAGATGCAAATTTTTTCTAAATGCTTTTACTCAGGATTTGGAGTTAATGTCACAGGGTCACCTGGCTCATATAGGTTTAAATAGTGATTAAAAGTCATAGTAAGATGTCAATCTGTGTTTTTATGGTTTTTAGTACCGAAGAAAATCGTCAAATTGTAAGGAACTTTCAAGGAAAATGTTCACCTTTTTAGTGAGTTCTAAGGGATTGCCTACTTATTTGTTGTTGTGTGATTATCATAAAGCGGTACTGGTGCGTAATACGGACACTTTTATATATTGTACAAGGAAACCAGTCACGAAAAACCTATCAAACAAGCTATTCTCAAGAGACCGCTATACATAAATGACTGCAAAGCCGTTGCTCCTCAACGAGCTACAATATTGAAACGATTGTTTTGTGGTGTTTAAGGGGGGGAGGAGGTACCTAGGTTAGCTTAGGATAGGTTAGGTTACGTATTTAATATATGCTATGCTTTACCCCCCCCCTCCTAATTTGCAAATATATAGCTCAAATTTGTTTATAAACTATTATATATTCATCCTGTTTTATTTTATTTCATTAGCATTACCCAAACTTGACTTTTTAGAAGTGTCCGTCTAATATACCAGTACAGTACCCATAAAGCTGTACGCTGTCTCTCTATGCATAAACGACTATACAACAGCTATCCTACCTTTGAGCTTGTGCATACACGGAGGAGTAAAACTCTTGGTATCTGCCCCTCCCACCCTGGGAGATTAGAATTACATAAAACATTTAGTATTTGTAATATTTTGATTCTCTGCCCAGATAGTCCTTTCTCGAACCTTTAACCTTAGACCTTAGTTCCTCCTGAGCCATTAGCGGCACGTCAATTCTCTGGCCAGATAGTCCTATCTCGAACATTTAACCTTAGACCTTAGTTCCTCCTGAAGCCATTAGTGACTTGTCAATTCTCTGGCCAGATAGTCCTTTCTTGAACCTTTAACCTTAGACCCTAGTTACTCCGGAGCCATTAGTGGCATTTCGGGTCTCTGGCCAGATAGTCCTTTCTCGAACCTTTGACCTTAGCTCCTCCGAAGCCATTAGTGGCATGTCGATTCTCTGGCCAGATAGTCCTTCTTCGAACATTTAACCTTAGATCTTAGTTCCTCCGGAGCCATTAGTTTCATGTCAATTCTCTGGCCAGATAGTCCTTTCTCGAACCTTTAACCTTAGATCTTAGTTCCTCCGGAGCCATTAGTGGCTTGTCGATTCTCTGGCTAGATAGTCCTCTCTCGAACCTTAGACCTTAGTTCCTCCGGAGCCATTAGTGGCATATCGATACCCTGGCCAGATAGTCCTTTCTCGAACCTTTAACTTTAGACCTTAGTTCCCCCGGAGCCATTAGTGGCATATCGATTCTCTGGACAGATAGTCGTTTCTCGACCCTACAACCTTAGACCTTAGATCCTCCGGAGCCATTAGTGGCATGTCGATACTCTGGCCAGATAGTCCTTTCTTGAACCTTTAACCTTAGACCTTAGTTCCTACGGAGCCATTAGTGGCATATCGATTCTCTGGCTAGATAGTTCTTTCTCGAACCTTTAACCTTAGAACTTAGTTCCTCTGGAACCATTAGTGGCATGTCGATACCCTGGCCATATAGTCCTTTCTCGAACCTTTAAATTTAGACCTTAGTTCCTAAGGAGCCATTAGTGGCATATCGATTCTCTGGACAGATAGTCGTTTCTCGACCCTAGAACCTTAGACCTTGAGATCCTCCGGAGCCATTAGTGGCATGTCGATACTCTGGCCAGATAGTCCTTCCTTGAACCTTTAACTTTAGACCTTAGTTCCTACGGAGCCATTAGTGGCATATCGATTCTCTGGCCAGATAGTTCTTTCTCGAACCTTTAACCTTAGACCTTAGTTCCTCTGGAGCCACTAGTGGCGCATAGGGCGTCGACGAAGCCTCTCCACTTGTTCCAAAGTGATGCTGCAGCGGTGACAACTTCCTATCAAACAGTTCGTGGAACTGTAAGTAAGGAGCGACCCGGCTCAATAGTAACCAAAACTCTACAAACCAGAATTTTGATACCAATAGATACATCAATAGAATCAGACTTTTATGCTGATTTCAAATATATAAGTTTCATTAAGTTTAGTCTTACCCATCAAAAGTTAAGCGCCTGAGAAAATTTGCCTTGTTTTCAAAAAAAGGGAAAAACAACCCCTAAAAGTCATAGAACTTTAATGAAAATCACACCATCAGATTCAGCGTATCAGAGAACCCAACCATAGATGTTTCAAGCACCTATCTGCAAAAATGTAGAGTTTTGTATTTTTTGCGAAAAGAAAGATCATGGATACGTGTTTATGTGTTTTTTTTTATATATTTCCCCAGGGGTAATCGTATCTATCCAGTAGTCCTAAAATATCGTTAGAGGGCTCACCTGAACGGAAATTAAAAATTCTAGATGACCTTTTTAAGTGACCAAATAAATTGGAGGGCAACTTGGCCTCCTCCCACGCTCTTTTTTCCCGAAGTCACCTTATCAAAATTTTGAGATAGCCATTTTGTTCAGCATAGTCGAAAATCTAATAAATACGTCTTTGAGGATGACTTAATCCCCCACAGTTCCCGGGGGAAGGGCTGCAAGTTATGAACTTTGCCCATTGGTTAATGGGAAGTATACAGACGTTTCAGGAGGGATTTTTTTCTGGTTGGGGGAGGGGGGTAGGAGGCAGGGTTACCGCGGTAGGATCTTTCCAAGGAGGATGTTTCCTTGGGGGAAGGGAAATTTTTATGAAGGGGGCACCGGATTTCCCAGCATTATTTAAAAAACGGTCAGAAATTAAATAAAAAAACAAGTCTTTTCAACTGAAGGTAAGGAACA
Source organism: Artemia sp. Qi Xiang Cuo (assembly GCF_049724085.1). NCBI lineage: Eukaryota > Metazoa > Arthropoda > Branchiopoda > Anostraca > Artemiidae > Artemia > Artemia sp. Qi Xiang Cuo. The sequence continues at coordinate 35,052,206 of NC_142796.1, forward strand.
ACATTAAAACTTAAAACAAACGGAAATTATTACGTATATGAGGGGGTTCACCCCCTAGTCAAAACTTCGCCCTTTACGCTAGTTTTTTTTTTAGTTTTTTAAGTTGTTTTAGTACTTTCAAAAGAGTTAACTATTCTAATTAACCAGCCATTGTGATTCAGGGGTTTATGATTCGAACAAAATTCGAAATTTAGCGGAAAGAGTGAGGTATTGACTAGAAATAAACTCCCTAATATACATAATAAAAACATACAAATATAGAAGTTCGTTACAAAAGTTAATTCCTAAGTTACGTCAGAACAAAATTTCGAGAAAGCCATAAAATTAATATACAAATTTCATTCTAATTATTCATGTACGGTGAGCCAAAATCAAAGCTGCATTAATTCAAAAACGTTCAGAAATTAAATTAAAAAAAAGTTTTTTTTTAACTGAAAGTAAGGAGCAACACTAAAACTTAAAACGAACATAAATTACTCCGTATATGAAAGGGGCTCTCCCCTCCTCAACGCCTCGCTCTTTAAGCCAAAGTTTTTTTGTTGTTTTAAAAAGTAGAGTTGTGAGAAAGAGTTTAACTTTAACGTAAAGAGCGAGGCGTTGAGTAGGGGATAGCCCCTTTCATATACGGAATAATTTCTGTTCGTTTTAAGTTTTAATGTCGCTCCTTACTTTCAGCTAAATTTTTTTTTTTTTTTAATTTAGGTAGTATCGAGGTTTCAACTGTATTCAGATCTCGGTCAAAAGTTCACTGCCCAGTGTTCTCTGGACGACCTCGTCTTCTTCTGTCTCCTGGTTTCCAGTTGTACGCTGTCCGGGGAAGACAGCCTTCCTTCTTGCGGAGTTCATGTCCTAAATATGCTCACCTATTCTTTCTTATAACAGCAGTAATGAATATAGTGACCTTAATAAAGTTACAAGTTACCAAGCACTCTAATTAATTATAAATCGTTGCAACAATTGAGAGTTCAAAAACTTCTTTCTTTCCGGCTGATTTTGCAAACATAGGCAAAATCCTTTATGAAAGGAAACACTTTGTTTGTTTTTTAAGTCAAATGTCTAACGATCAGTTAATGTTTTAATGAAAACGAATAATTTAATAAAGGAAAGAAAAACTGTTGCGCAGGAGCTTCAACCATTTCGAGAACTCTAAAAAGACATTAATGATCCTTCAGGAAACAAATTTGATCCTAAAAAATTAATTGTGATCGCTAGAGCAGACAAATCCGTAAAAAAATTATTTCAGAGGAGGTTCGAAATTTCAGACCAAAACCAGCAAAATACAACCACATTCTACCCAAACTATAGAAGGATATGGAGCGAGTTTAAACAAGTTTGGGTGGCCTCGGTCCATAGCCTCCCTTTTTAATGCTAATAACGTTCACAGACGTTCTGATTTTCTATGCTAATTTGGATTCCCTGTCTTACGCATTGATACGTTAAAAAAGAAATCAAAATTACTGACGACAACATTGACCGTCAGATCACATAAAAATAGAAAAAAAAGCGCAACATGACCAAAAAACGAGGAGAATTTATTAAAATAAAAATAAACTAAAGTTCTTCTGATATTTAAGTTGTCACCCTTCTTCCTCCCCCCCCCCTAGGAAAAACTCTTGAATGCCCATTTTTCGGGCCTATTCCTTTCAATCGAAAAGAATAGAATTCGGTCGAATAAATTTTTCCCTAAAAAAATAGCTTATTATTGAAAAACTTGGTATTAAAAAGAAGAAATGTGTTTCGCATTTTTGTTGTTGCTAAGCAGCAATACTCCCTCACCAAAGTTGTTATCAACAATTTAATTTCTGATTTTTTTTATTCATGAATATAATGCTTTCCCCACTGAATTGGTTTGCAAGCAAAATCTTAATGCTATGGTGTCTTTGACACATACTTTTTTTACACCTGTAGATTTTTTTACACTTGGCTTTTTTTCATCTGTTTCTGTGCATTGATATAGAATCAGTAATGCTTAGGTATTTTTTACTCTTATATCTAAATTATAATTTCAACTGATTATTGGTGTTCACTTTATATACTAATAATTATATACTCATTATTTACGCTTAACGAGATTTAAAGTTTTGAACATTAATTCCCTCCATTTCTCTCATAATAGAGGTTTCTGACATCAAAATAACGTACGGTAAACTTTGAATTTGACGTTATTTTTGCAAATGGCGGGAAATTAGTATTGGAGAGAAATTGAAAGGGCGTGAAATATGTTATTTCACGGTATTATTTAACATAACCAGGTTTGTCGACTACTAGAAACTACCATTTTGCCATAACAGGTAAGATTCGTCTATTCTTTTAATCATTGTCCCTTATCTTATGTGAGATAAGATATGTGGTCTTTGTGTCTTCACAAACGTAAGTTAAAGCCATAATATTATTCATTTTAGTAAAATAGGGCTTCAAACAGTTTCATTGTCTTTGAGGCTAATATATACAGGGAAAGCCTAAAAAACTAAAGGCATGTACATTTTCCATGTTGGCCCACCTTGAAACCCATTATCAATATACCCAAACAATTTGTTGTATTCGAGTCAGGTATGACTGGAATAATTTCAAGTTTCATTTATTTATTTCCTTGTGAACAACAAATACGTCAAGACATTACAAAATTGCATTCAAAGTTGTGTGGTCTTTAAGTGCAATAGACGGTAATTAATGTCACATTTTTGGCAATGATCATGAATTGATGTACATTTAAACTACCCAAGTTGATTGTGATTCATCATTAATCTTACCCTTACTTTGATGGCAGAATAGGCAGGGTAATGATTATTGTCAAGGAATTACAAATCTAAAACTAAATTATAAACAGGCGAGACTGTTGTATTTCAGATAGGTGAAAATTTCGGAATTAATAATTCTGATAAGCATTTAAATTAGATTAATCTCAATGGATACCCTTGAGATATCACACAAGTTGAAAATAAATTTAAAGGAACCAAAATTACCAACACGGCTTCTTCTAGTTGTGCCAAAATTATAAAGTTTTCTTCTGAGTTGCTTTTAATCACAATATTAATCACAGTACTTAATTAAGTTTTGCTCGCATGTGGGCAAGATGACATCAGACGAGGTCCAGCATATTCCCTCTCGGAAAGTTACCCACGGAAAATCCCCGTGGAAATCCCCCAAAATCCCCCCCTGGATAATTATCGCCACCAGGGGCGTAGCTTCGGAATTTTTATTGGGGGGGGGGGAGGGGGCAAGAGGGGTTCCCAATCCGGATAGTCAATGGGCATAGATTATCCTTCAAGGGAAAGCAGTGGCGTTTCTGGCCTCTCCAATTTGCTTATACTTACAGTAAGTAAGTATATCATTATAGAAGTATTGCAGTAAGTAAGTAACTTGCTGTCAACAAGAACTACAAAATGATTATAAATGTTAGATTATCTATTTTAAATTTGCGCCCCTAAAGTTTCTGTGCCCGGGTCAAGTGCCCCCTCCTCCTCAACCACCTGTGGGGGAAAGGGTGTTGGAAAATTTGTGAAAAACACAAGTCTAAATGTGTTTTAAAGATGTCTGAAAATTCTGACGATTCTGTTCAGAATTTTCTCCCGTTAGTCTAAGGGAAAATCATGTCTCTTTGTTAAAGGGGCCATCATAAATATTAGCCAAAGCTAAGGTTGGACCATTAATTAGATCACATTTACTAATTAATTTGGTCAAAGTTGAGCTGCTTTCACTGTTAAGACTGTCTTCACTTTCAGTTATTGTGTTACTGTAACAAAACATAGATGGCAATCAAATCTCTATTGAATACCTTCTTCTTCTTGTTCCTCCTTACGTAGCTTTTTTAAAATTGGTTCTCAGCCGAAAAAAGAAAGTAATGAGCCCTGCCTTTAATTGGTTTTAATAGCCTGTTATAACCGAATAAGTTTATACAAATTCTAGTTTACATAACGTTATAAAACACGTCAAAGCTGAAAGTTGGACAAAGCTGGTATTTACGGAACTAATTGACGAACCAAAAGTTTGGCCACCTTACATTGCTGAGCCAATGGATGGGCTTATTCTGAATTAATGATTTACTAAATACATAGCAGCCCAGCTCTCCCGATCCTGGGACTACATACGCATGCACGCTTCCACCTGGGGGGGATTTACCAAGTGGTTAAAAAGTAAAGATAGCCTGTTCCTTCCCTAAGTTTTCAGTAGGACATTTTTCTTCAAGCGATAAAGAAGAAAAATTGATTACTTAGCAAAGACGTTACTTGGATTAATTCAAAACACTCCAGAATACACAAACAAACAATTTACGCGCATCAAACAAACATATATTAAATAGTGGACTCAGCTTTTACTGAGGCTGTCAGCATTAAGGATGCTGCAGACAACAGCAGTGTACAGTAAACAAGCTTTTGAGAATGTGATGATGAGTTTAATAAGCTTGTTTTTTGCCAGCTTTGCTGTTAATATCAAAGTACATATCCACCATCCATTTCCTTTAACTCCCGCACGCATCATAGAAGATTAAATCTTGCAGTTGAACTACGTCCCATTCCAACAGCCCCATGCATTGCGTCATTCAGTTGCATGTGATTTGAAAATGACGTTTCAGGAAATGAACAGTACACCCTTTAAATTACAATTGTTGAAATCTTATACAGGAAAATTACAAATCCCTCATTGACCAACAAGAAAAATCACTTTTTTACATGGGCAGCAGTGATATGTCCTCTTATTTTTCTTCGTTGCTATTGAGGAACTGGAAAATCATAGAGAGCTGTTTAAGGACTCACAACAGTTATTTCGTATATCTTACCGTCTTTTTCATTTATATTAGATTCGATAAGGTACGCGATAAGGTGTCAAATGGTACCTTAAAAGCGCAGTTTCGGTGACATTTTTGAAATGTAAAGACTGGGACATCATAGAGAGCTAATTAGGGGCTCATTTATTAACTAATTTATAAAATTGATTGTTTTTTTATAAATTTGACTTAATAAGTAAATCCTAAAGTGCCACATTGTACCCAAAAAGTGTATTTTTTTTCGTTTCTCTTTTATAAAATAAAAAATAATAAAAAAAGTTGTTGTCCAATGAAAAAACTCGGCAGACAAATTTTTTCCCACACATGCGGAAATTCTCCTTCGTGGATATTCCCCGATGGAAATTTTTCTTACATTTGAAACAGCGAAGGTATTTTTTGTTTAAAGTATTCGAAAAAAAAGTGTGAATTTAACTCACTGGTTCGGCATTGTTTGATTAAGAATATCCATAAAACCTGAACAATTCTTTGCAGCATTGCGGTAGAAATATTAAATTAATTAAAACTTGCCAGGGATACCAATCGGATGGGAAAAATTGACACCTAGAGTTTGAAAATTACCCTCCTTTTTGTATCTTTGTTAATAAACAACATCTAGAAAAATTATACAAAAGTTGTTTTTTTTTAATCAGGGTATGGGTTGTATACATTTGTGGAAGGGGCACTGAATGTTTTCTCATGTCTAAAATTCTCTTTGCCAAGCGAAGCTCGGTCTCCTTGTGCTGCACGGTAAAATTGATAGCAATAGACAGAGTATTGGTTGGTACCGCTTATATCTGAGCAAAAAAATTCTAAATTGTGAGGAAAATATACATATATTTTTCGGATTCACTTTAATCTACTTGCAGCAGAGATTTCGTACAGCATACTGATGCAGAGATAAACGTCACACAAGAAGCACTGGTGTTATGTGAAATGCGACTAATAACAGTAATAATAAATCCTAATGTCAATTCTTTTTTTTGGAGCTGGTTGGAAGAGATATTTAGAATAGCGAAAATAGCGAGAAGTCAACATGGTATTGTACGTAAAGGCAGTTCTACATTTATGGGTTAGTATGTGGATCCAAAACGCAAGGTATAGAACGTTATCTCAGCACTTATTAGATGTTTAAATTACAAATAAGAGAGTTTGGAGCTATAATGGGGTTTTGATTTAAATATTGCAAGTAAGAAATTAAAACAATTAAATGATTCCTGGAGATGATCCCCCTGACTAAACTACAACTGATTTGACCTATCTGTTATAAAAAGTTTTTATGGTATAAAAAGCATTAAGTCTTATTTTCTTTTTCGATGATCTCTTTTTCATGTTTTCAATGAAAGAAATATTCTTGTTTTTAACGATTTCTTGTTTTTCAGTGATTCCATTTCTGTCCTATTTGCAGATGTAGAGGATATCTTCATATCTATTTTTGAAAGTTATAAAACAAGAAAATCTTATGTTGACCTGGCAGATTTTAGAAAATAAAAGACCCTTAACTGTATGAGCAAAACCTGAGCAAATGTGGCGAAACAGGAAGTATAGTTCATTTTTGCAATTTTGCCCTTAACTAGGCTAACCTATTAACTTGTTGATAGGGTTTCGGAACTGGTATATTTGTATAACTGTTAATGTGGAGCATATTAGAGAGGGTAATAGACCCTTGTTTTTCGTTTTACTTTATATTAAAAACGAGGATGGATTGATTAAAAAAAATTATCTGCTCAAAGTAAAAAACGAAGTTGAAACTTAAAACGAGCAACAGTTTTAAAGTCACTTAGCCTGATAATATTCTCTCCAAATTATTGGGGGGAAGCAACTGTCCCCCTTGACCCCCCTCCCCCAACGACGCCACTGCTTGCCACATGTAATTTTCAGCAGCCGCAGGGAAATTAAGAAGAATAAAGAATGAAAAAAAGAAAGGATTCTGCAATATTCTACCTATATTTCAGAACACATGTGGAATATATGGTGTAGAATCAAACAGTTAATGGTAACAAACAGTTAATAAAGATTTGCTCAGGCCAATAGTAAATGAGACTTTAAAAATAAATTTTAATAGAAGTTAATACATAAAAATAATTGGCTTTTTATGCTGATTCCACATATGTAAAGTTCCATATCATACATCAAACGCTACAAGCTGGAGAGAATTTGCCTGATTTTTGAAAAATGGGGGAAATACCCCCAAGAAGGCAAGTGAACTTGATGAAATTTACACTGTTAGATTCAGAACGCTAGTGAACCCTACTGTGGAGGTTTCAAGCTCCTATCTGCAAAAACGTGGAGTTTTGCATGTATTCTCCGAAGTAATATCACAGATGCGTGTTTATTTGTTTGTTGTTGTTGTCTGTTTTCCCTAGGGTGATCGTATCGAACCTATGGTCCTTTAAGATCGTTAGAGGGCTATTTTGAAAGTAAATTTTTAGTGTCTAAGAAGATTCTGCCATAGGAAAATGGCATTTTCTGGCACTAAACTAAGATTTTACCCCATAGAGGACCAAGCTACTATGGATTAAAAATTTTAAGATAATCAATCGATTTGGAGTGCCAAAAAACTATATACTGAGCTGTCAAGTTGCATAGAAAGTAGTGTTGCACAATTGTGCATTTCTTCCAGAAAATGCACACAGTCCATACAAGAGAAACGTTTAGTATGGACATCTGTGTTAATGATTTATCTTATTAAGCTAATTCACTTCATTCTCAATGAAATTATGTTTAGCGATCGATAATTATTCACTAGCTATTATGAAGGAGGGGCGGTGGGTCATTGTTCGGGCAGGGAGCGGGTTGGCTTCCGAATGCCTAAAAGAGCAGATTTCAATCCTCATATTGTCCAACTCTCCACGAACATCCAGGGAAATATAGGATGGGGTTCTAAATGGGGAGGGGTAGGAATCGACATATCATCTCCCTTTATTTAGACTAACCCTGAATAAGGGTGCTAAGGGGTGATACATTCCTACTTATTGCAGAAATATGTTTCTTATATCATAGGCGGCGTAATCGCACTACCTAAGTAAAGAACGATGTTGGTACAATGTATTATTATTTTATTTTTTTCCATACCAGGACACTTCGTATTGAAGGAGTTGTCGTAGAAACTTCGCAAAGGGCTCATTCGATTCGAAATTGTAGTTGCTAGTGTCCTTTTAATAGTCGAAAGTGATTGTAGGGCAACTAGCCCCCTTCCCCCACGCCCATCATCTCCCCAAACACATCCAATAAAAATTTTAAGATAGCTATTTTGTTCAGCGTAGTTGATTTCCAGATAGAAAATTATATTTTTGAGGAGGACACTCCCCCACAACCCTCAGAGCAAGGGTTTTAAGTTATGCCCTGGGGGCATATAAGATCGATTTTGGCACAATATATTATTTATTATTTTTTCCTTTAGAGCAGGACACTTTGTATCGAAGAAGTTGTCATAGAAACTTCAAAAATGGCGCATTCAATTGTAAATTGGAGTGGCTTGTGCCCTTTTGAATAGTCGAAAGTGATTGGAAGGCAACAACACCCCTTCCACGCCCACCATTTCCCCAAACACCTCCAATCAAAATTTTGAGATAGTAATTTTGTTCAACGTAGTTTTAAGTTCTGGAAATTAGGTCTTTCAGGATGACAGCCCCCCACAGCCCTCAGGGCAAGGGTTTTAAGTTATGCCCTGGGGGCATATAAGGGTTTTTATAGAACGTGTTGTCGTAGAAACTTCAAAAAGGGCTCATTCGGTTCGAAATTTAAATGGCTATTGCCATTCACATCCAATCAAAATTTTTAGATAGCCATTTTGTTCCAGACAGTTTAAAGTTCAGGAAATTATACATTTGAGCAGGACACTCCCACCAGAGTCTTCAGGGCAAGGGTTATAAGTTATGCCCTGGGGGCATATAAGGTTTTTATTGATATTTACCGGAGAAACTTGAAAAAGGCTCATTCGATTGGAAATTCAAAGGGCTAGTGCCGTTTTTAAAAGTCGAAAGTGATTTGAGGGCAACTAACCCCCTCTCACGCCCTCCTTTTCCCCAAACACATCTAATCAAAATTTTTAGATAGCCATTTTATTCAATTCAGTTGAAAGTTTTGGAAATTAGGTCTTTAAGTAAGACAACCCCTCCTCCCCCCAAAGCCTTCAGGGTAAGGGTTGTAAGTTATGCCCTGGGGGCATATAAGGTTTTTATTAAAAGCGTTGTCGTAAAAACTTCAAAAGGGTTCATTCAATTGAAAATTGAAAGGGCTAGTGACTTTTTTATAGTTGAAAGTGATTGGAGAGCGACTAACGCCCTTCTCACGCCCATCATTTTTCCAAACATATCCAATAAAAATTTTGAGATATCTGTTTTGTTCAGCATAGTTGAAAGTTCAGGAAATTATGTCTTTTAGGAAGATAACACCCTTAGAGGCCTCAGTGCAAGGGTTGTAAGTTATGCCCTGGCGGCATATAAGGTTTATTTAGAAATTGTTGTAGGAATTTCAAAAAGGGTTCATTTGATTGGAGTTGCCCTTTTTAATAGTCGAAAGTGAGTGAAGAGTAATTAACCTCCGTCTCACACCCACCATTTCCCAAAAACATTCAATCAAAGTTTAGAGATAGCCTCTTTATTCAACGTAGTTGAAAGTTCTGGAAATTATGTATTTAAGGATAAAAAAAAACCCAGAGCCCCCGGGGCAAAGGTTGTAAGTTATGCCCTGGGGGCATATAAGCTTTTTATAGATAGAGTTGTCATAAAACTTCAAAAGGGGCTCATTCATTCGGAAATTGGGAGGGCTAGTGCCCTTTTTAATATTCGAAAGTGATTGGAGAGTAACTAACCCCCCTCTCACGCCCACCATTTCCCCAAACATATCCAATCCAAATTTTAAGATAGCCATTTTGTTCAACGTAGTAGAAAGTTCTGGAAATTAGGTCTTTGAGAATGACAACTCCCTCCCCCCAGCCCGCAGGGCAAGGGTTGTAAGTTATGGCCAGGGGGCATATAAGGTTTTTATGTTTTTGTATAAGGTTATATAAGGTTTTCTAAGGTTTTTAGGGCATATAAGGTTTTTATTGAAAGTGTTGTCGTAGAAACTCCAAAAGAGGTCATTTGATTGGAAATTGAAAGGGCTAGTGATATTTTTAATAGTTGACAGTGATTGGAGAGCGACTAACGCCCCTCTCACGCCCATTATTCCCCCAAACACATCGAATCAAAATTTTGAGATAGCCATTTTGTTTAACGTAGTTGAAAGTCCTGGAAATTAGGTCTTAGAGGATGACAACCACCCTAACAGCCCTTAGGGTAAGGGTTGTAATTTATGCCCGGGGGGCATATAAGGTGTTTATAGAAAGCGTTGTCGTTTCAAAAAGGGCTCATTCCATTGGAAATCGAAAGGCCTAGTGCCCTTTCAGTAGAAGTGACCCTAAAGCCCCGGTACGAACACATGTGCTGCCTTCTACAATTTAGTTTAATGCTGACGGGACATAATTTATTCAAGGATTATCGATCGAGTCTAATGGTGGTCAAGGTCAATCGATCTGTTGTTGTTGTTGTTTGGCCACGTGTAATGGCATGAGGAGTGATTTACATAATTGATGGTGGAATTATTGATTCACGAGCGTGGGGAATTAATAAACAATATGGGCATAGAATCCCTAGGGAGAACACGTGGTTAATGGGGTCAATGACCTAAATTGATTGCGTAATCAAAGTGTGTCAACAACAACAACATCGACCTTGACATTCACTGAGAGCGTGCACTTACAACACCGGTACGAACCACGTGGTTTATGGTCCATATATGGGCATAGAATACTGACGGGGCTCCAAATATGGGCATGGACTCATTAGGGGGAACACGTGGTTAATGGGGTCAATGACCTAAATTTCACAACAACAACATCGACCTTGACATTCGCTGAGAGCGTGCACTTACAACAACAAAAACCCGGAATTTGGAACACCTGTGCTGTCGACCTCAATTCACCTATCGTGAATCAATAAGTCCCCTTAGAAACAACAAATTAATTCCCCCTTTCTTGACAGATCAATCAATCAATGACATCATCTGTCAGACTTTAAAAATTTTCGCCTAGAAACATTTCTCCAGGAATAGATTCAAATCATTAATGTCTTTGCCTCGGGAACAGTTCTACTGGTCGAACTCCAAAGGATATTAATAACCAAAGGCCATGGAAACAATTAGGCAAGAAACATCTTAGCGATGAATTGTTTTAGCGCGCGAAAAGGTTTCCTATTAATTTGAAATGCGTTAGCGCAGAGATGCCAATAACAAAGGAACACGCTGAATTTGCGTTTAGTGATTATTTGGGTGAAACTGTTTTAGACAGGATATGGAACTATTTCGGCGAAACAGATAGAGACATTTTAAAAGAAGATTTTTGAAGAGATTTTAGAAGAGAATTTGAGTGTGATCGTTATAATACACAAGTTTCATTTGAACAGTGTTGTGAGGTCCTCTAACCCAACCCCAAAGGGTTCCAATCCTCCTACCCCAACCCCGAAGGAAGCCCCCGGTCCTCAAAAGCCCCCCAAGCTCCCAAAGGCCCTCCACCGGTCCCCAAATGTCCCCCAGGCCCCCAACTGCCCCCCGGACCCTCAAAGGCCCCCCAAGCTCCCAAAGGGCCACCGGCGCCCCCAAAGGCCCACCCAGACCCCCAAAGGCCATCCCCGGGCCCCCCAACGGCCCATCGAGCTCCCAAAGGACCAACGGGGTCCCAACGGCCCTCCACCGGTCCCCAACTGTCCCCCCGGCACCCAACCGCCCTCCCTGTGCCCCCTCCCCAAAGGCCCATCGAGCTCTCAAAGGACCAACGGGGTCCCAAAGGCCCTCCACCGGTCCCCAAATGTCCCTCTGGACCCCCAAAGGCCCTCCCTGTGCCCCAAAGGCCCACCGGTCCCCAAATGTCCCTCCGGACCCTCCAAGGCCCTCCCTGTGCCCCAAAGGCCCTCCATGTGCCCCCATTCAATTATCAGAAAGTATTGTGACACAATGGATAGAACATATGAAATTATTGATGAACTTGAAGCCTTGGCAGCCACAATTAGCAATTTATTTTATTTTTTAATTTTTTTTTTTCAAAATTAATTTTTTTTCGGTGGTAACCCTCTACTATTTTGGGTTAAACCCCCCCCCCCTATACAAACGCCACTATATGATGTTTATACTCGATAAAAAGTGTAAAATACGCTCTTTTTTCGTTACGTAAACCCCATCCCTCCTTCCCCCTCTGTTTACGACCTTAATTCTAGCAAAAAGAAATAATTTTCTTTCGTTAAATTTATGCGATTTTAAGTGTCTATATCCTAGCTAAAAGCGATCATTGACTTCCGTCACTGTTGTTATTAACCGAACCTGGTTTTGACACAAGGCTCTCCG